>NC_044977.1:164263249-164508249 GCF_008728515.1 Papio anubis | reverse complement strand
GGTATTTTGGGGTCTAGAGCCAAGAAGGGTTATTTACGGGTGTCATATAATGGGTAGAATCAGTTGTTGGAATCCAGTATATGAACTCCATGTTACATGGTGTGAGTTGAGCTCATGATTGATACACTTTCTTCATCTGAGACTTGTTGATAGATGACTGAGAACTCTCCCTTTTGTCATACAGAGACCTAACAGAGTATGAGATGAGCCGAATTCCATTGGGGAATGGGCTTGGTTTAATATGTGGTAGGGTGGTGATTGCTAGCATGATATGATTTGAAGGTTGCTAAAGACTTTCCTCTTTAAATATGTCTCTTTTTTTGTTTGCTTTTCAATTGATGCCTGAAGGTCCACTCTTAGCTGGTCTTTTGATTGATTGATTGAGGGATAGAAGTTTTTTCTGGCACATTAAAAACTTTAATAGCACATTAAAGAGGGGAAAACAGGGCAATGTGAGAATACTCAGTTGATGAGAAATCACAGATTTGGAAGAGATTAGGGAGATAGGGAGTAAACACAAAGGAAAAGGAAGCAGGGAGTGACAGCTCATTTGAGAGAATACCTTGAAATCCATTTTTGCAAGTTTATAAATTGGTACCTGTAGCATTTAATAGCTGCTGAGATGTGTCCATCCCCAAATGTCTCCTTTAAATGTTTACCCATTTAACTTATGGTACCAACAGGAGTGCTACTTGTCATGGGTGTTACTTGACTGGTTCATTGATGAAGTATTTGGTTGTTTAAATGAAATGCAGATTAGGTAAAAATAAATTACTTTCAACAAGGTCAAGGAAGTGAAGGTTGTAAATAAAATATACATTCACAAACAGACAAATGCTATTTGGAAATCTAGCTCAGTCCATGCCAAGCTGTTACTGTCTAAATTACCTTCTTTCTTCCTGGCTTGCAATTAATTTTTGCTTGTATGTTTGGAGATTGGGGGAAGGGTAATAGCCTAATGGGTAGTGATTTTATTTTAGTATTTTGATTAAAGAGACTAAATAGCTTGGACCCTAGATAACCATAAGGACGAAAGCCGTATCCATCAAGCTTAATTTCTAAACAGAAGTTTATGCTTGTATTTCTGAGCAAATTAGCGCTGCGCTACATATAATATAAAGTTATGAGATGGTTATGTGCTCAATTATTTTCTACCTGTCTCCCCCCTTACCATCTTTTCTACTCGCCTTCTTTGATCTTCTATTAGACTGGAGGGCAAGGCAGAAGGCATCTAGTTAGACAGACAAAAACTGTAAAGCCATGTGCTTTTTGAGAAGCAGTGATGAGAGAGCAGGGACTGGTGTTTGATCACTGCTGGTTTCCTGGCATTTGCAGAGCCACTCCCCTCCCCCACCCTACCCACCCACACATCCAGTGCTCGTGCCACTCTTCCATTTTGTAGTATCCTGTATGTGTCCTACTACCTTATCTCCTTCTATTTGGAAAACTCTTGTGTCTTTGGAAAAACTTGTTGGTGTTCTCCTGGCAGATAGACATTTCTGAAAGGACACTCTGCTCATCTTATTTACCTTTAAAATTACTTGGATGATATGATGCCAATAACCCCGTAAGAATTTAGATGCTTTATTCAGAAATCGTAAGCCCAATCTCTGCGTTTGTAACAGGACCAAGAAAACAATGAGGTGTATATGTGCTAGTGCAATTGTAAACCAAAAAATTGTAAGCTGTAGAACCATCGTTTAATTAATGAAATCTCATTCAGAACTGAAATATATAAATCAGATGAAAGTTTTCTCCATTTTGATCTGAGGATTGAATGGGGGCAGGGACCTTCTCATCAACCCTTTACACATACACAACGCGGGTACTTGTGAAACACCTCCAATGGAAATCTGGGGCTGCTAAGGACACAGTCTAGGAAACCCTGTGGTAGTGACTGTTTTTCTCTAACCCATCTCTAAGAGGCATGGTCCTTTAGTGGCAAAAAAAAAAAAAAGAAAAGGAAATTTGTTTCACAAATCCGTAAATACTAAGATTTTCTAATATATTAAGAACTTACAGGAGATAGTTCTGGAACAGTATTTGAAGTGTGTCTATATGTACATGTGTGTATATATACATCCATATATATATTTGATAGCTATGTTTGTATACACACATACATTTGTGTGGGCAAGAGGAAGGGCCTCCCATTTAGGGGCTCTTAACCTTGGCCCACCTTCTCCCCCAGGGAACCATGAACTTGGATGAAAAAAATGACTTTATTTTCTCTAACCTCTTCTTACTGAAAGTTGGCATTTTACTCAATTATCAATATAGGCAACAAATCACAGTAGCAATACCTATGAATTTGTCACCGTTAAAAAAAATCACAAAATATTTTCATATCCTATTATGTTGTTCTAGATATCTTAAAATATCATTTATGCCCATTACTATAAAATTACAGTAGTCATTAGATCTGTTGCTAAACCTTGTTATTTAGTGTGTTAATAAAGAAGTATATATATTACTGTATCACAAATTTTTGATAGCTGTATTTCAGTATAATTGGTTTTGTTTGTAATCTCATGTATTTTATTTCAGGCACATAAAAACGCTGTTCTGAAAAGGCATCCATGGGCTTTACCAGACTCCCGGAAGGGTCCATGGCACAAAAGAGATAAGATCAATGATTAGATAAGTTTTGTAGAGGAAAAATATATATATGTCTTTTATCACATGAGCCAAGGGATTCTCAAATTAACCTGAGAAACATTTACTTTTTTGTTTATTGCTTTTTGGTATGCTTGCTTTTCAAGCATCCTTCACTCCAAAGCATGTAAACAGAGGTAACAATGATGCAGTGACATTTAAAACAAACCACCAAAACAGAAACCTTACAAACTTTTCTCTGATACTCGCATGCCCATATACAGTGCCGTAGGACTTTGTGAGAGAATGCTTTTGCCTTTAGATTAGACATTTTTTTTTCCAATTGAACTAACTCTACCTTTAGTATCAACTTAAACCTGAAGTTTAAGTGGTTCTTACCTCACTGGACAAGAAGTTTTGTCCCCACATTTCCTGTTAGCCTACACAATGACTAGCACATAGATGGCACTCAGGAATTCTTTGTAGAAGGATAGAATGATTGAGAAGTAAATTTTAATCAGCTCCCAATATTACTCTCACAAATGCCACACTATTCCAAAGGGAGTCAGAGTGGGACAGTGGGAAGAGGCGCTGGAGTGGGCTCACAAGGACGGAATAGGTCATGCTTCACTGCTGCCATTCTCCCCTGGAGCCTTCTCTGAGCTTGCCTTCCCCAGATGTAAAATGTGATCAGAGGAGTGATTGAGACAGTCTGTGCAAAGCCCCAGTCTCCCTTGTCTCCTTTTATTGGTAAAATTATAACCCGGCCATTGTCACTGAGACCCACATGATGCTTCTAGAAATATTTATGCTTGCCTTTTTTAATGCCTACTTGTGAATCACAAGATTTGGATCTTTCAAATTAAGCCAGCTTCTGATTAGCAGGTTTGTATAATGGATAAAATGATGGGGTTTCGGCCACAAAATGGGTGTTACTTTCTCAGCAAAATCATAGGCAAGTTGGGAGCTCATAGTGACCCTGCTTGCTTGTTCCTTTTAGGATGTGATTCCTAACTTCTACAGTCCCAAATTGCCTTCCCCTGCATTTAAAAATGTTTTGTTATCTCTCCTAAAACATCAAAGAGGGAATATTTAAATTTTTAATTCCCAGCCCCAAAATATGCATAATAGGGAGTGTAGCTCATGTTAGGATATACGTGCAGTGTTGAAAAGTTTTACATAAATCAATTTAAAATGCAGTGGCAGAAATATTTATCTAAATCAACCTGGTAGTAAATTAATTTTGTAAGCAAACAAACTACCCTGTCAGGTAATTGTCACCTTAAAATTGTTCATTTTATGATTTCTTATATTTATGTGGGGTTTTGGGTTTGGGGTTTTTTGTTTTTCTTTTTATTTCTTGCACATGGCATATTTGAATATTCAGCAATATTTTTTCCTAATGACCTTCATTATTTTGAATAGAAAAATAAATACTGTAAATTTTTAATAGTGACTTTAGGAAGCAACATAATAAATTTGTTTTGTAACACTGCAGTGTAGAACACATACTAAGTTTGGCTTAAAAGAATTTAGGAAAAATGGGTTCGTGGCCTAAATTCTTTTTTTTTTTTTTTTTCTATTTTATTTATTTATTTATTTTTTTTAATTTATTTATTATTATTATACTTTAGTTGTAGAATTGCATATTGCATAACATGCAGGTTTGTTATATGTATACTTGTGCCATGTTAGTCTGCTGCCATCCATTGATATTCCCCATCAGGTATAACTCCCATTACAATCCCTCCCCCCCTCCCCCTCCCATGATAGGCCCGGTGTGTGATGTTCCCCTTCCTGAGTCCAAGTGATCTCTGATAAGTTCCCACCTATGGTGAGAACTTGTCACGGTGTTTTAGTTTTCTGTTCATGGTTTTCAGAATGATGGTTTCAATGCATCCGCCCATCCCTACAAAGGACATAAACTCAAAATGCTTTTAGCTGGCTGCATAGTATTCCATAGTTATTATATGTGCCCACATTTTCTTAATCAATCTGTCACTGATGGACATTTTGGGTTGATTCCAAGTCTTTGCTATTGTGAATGGTGCTGCAATAAACATCGTGCATGTCTTTATAGCATAATTTATAATCCTTTGGGTATATCCCCAGTAATGGGATGGCTGGGTCATATGAATTTTTTATCCCTAGTTCTAAGTCTTGAGGAATTGCCATACTGTTTTCCATAATGGTTGAATAGTTTACAATCCACCAACAGTGTAAAAGTGTTCCTATTTCTCCCACATCCTCTCCAGCACCTGTTGTTTTCCCTGGCTTTGTGATAGCCATTCTAACTGGTGTGAGATAATTTATCTCATTGTGGTTTGGATTTTGCATTTCTCGTGGCCAGTGATGATGAGCATTTTTTCATATGTCTGGTGGCTGTATGAATGTCCTCTTTTGAGAAATGTCCTGTTCATATCCTTTGCCCACTTTTGATGGGGTTGTTTGTTTTTTTCTTGTAAATTTATTTGGAGTTCTTTGTAGGTTCTGGATATTAGCCCTTTGTCAGATGGAGATTGCAAAATTTTCTCCCATTCTGTGGTTGCCTATTCACTCTGATGAGTAGTTTTCTTTTGCTGTGCAGAAGCTCTTTAGTTGATTAGATCCCATTTATCCAATTTAGCTTTGCTTCGTTACTTTTAATTTCAGACATAAGTCTTTGCCCATGCCTATATGTCCTGAATGGAACACTACCTAGGTTTTCCTCTAGGATTTTTATGGTATTAGGTCCTAACATTTAAGTCTCTAATCCATCTTGAATTAATTCGTGTAGGTAAGGAAAGGATCCAGTTTCAGCTTTCTACTGATGGCTGGCCATTTCCCAGCACCATTTAAATGAGAATCCTTTCCCCATTTCTTGTATTTTCTCAGGGGTTTGTCAAAGATCAGATGGCTGTAGATGTGTGGTAGTATTTCTAGGACTCTGTTCTGTTCCATTGGTCTATATCTCTGTTTTGGTACCAGTACCATGCTGTTTTGGTTACTGTAGCGCGAGAGTATATGGTTTGAAGTCAGGTAAGTGATGCCTCAGCTTTGTTCTTTGGCTTTAGGATTGTCTTGGAGATCACGGGCTCTTTGGTTCCATATGAACTTTAAAGCAGTTTTCCAATTCTGTGAAGAAACTCATTGGTAGCTTGATGGGGATGGCATTGAATCTATAAGTTACCTTGGGCAGTATGGCCATTTTCACGATATTGACAGGAATTTGTAAATGAATAGATATTGGTTATTCAATTTATTTGTTTGTTGGTTTAGTCAGTTAAATTTTGCATTCTTTGCAACACAAACTCTTCAGGTATCAGTTCCTCACTGTCTACCTCCCATATCCCTCTCATCCTTTTATACAAGCTTTTACCTGTATAAAGGCCAAATATCTCCTTACAATATTAACAAAATTTTTTTAAAAGAGTGTTAGATAGCATTTCTCTGTCTCCAGGAAAACAGGAACTATAACAATTAATTAGCTTTTGTCTTTCCATATAATAAGTACAGAAAGCAGTAATACCCTTTTTTTTTTCTTTTTAAAGAAAATAATAATTTTATTTGCCTTTGACAGGGGTTTTTATGGTGCTGTCCTGTCTTAAACCTATTATGCTGAGTTCAGTTTGAACCTTATTTTTATTTTTTTTAAATACAGAAACATCATTATGAATACAAATTGTTGGACTTCGCTACTATACATGAGCCCTCAGAAATTGCAGAGGTGTATACAGTATTTTACCACTAAATGGCCCAGATTGGGCCATTTTTGTATCTTTCTGTGTACCCCCATTTGCTGCCATTTGAATTTGTTGTGGTGAATCTTTTGCCGTATTTTTGCGTTCACTCACTGAAGTGTGAGCCTCAGGGTGTTTCCAGGCTCTTTGGGTGAAAGAAAGTGAGGAGTTTGCCACTCAAAGGGCTATTTGTGTTCACATTTGTTTGTGATAAATGTAACTCAAATAGCAGGGTTGGGGGCGGGCTGGAATAAAGAAACCCATCAGAATTAGATTATTGAAAAAATGCTGTGGGACTGAACCATAGCAGGAGGAATGGAAAAGAAGGAACAAATTCAAGAGATATTTGAGGGAGTATTGACAGGAATTCCATCAGTTATGGAAGAGACAGACAAGAAAAGTTAGATTTTTAGTTAAAGCCACTTGCTGTATGTTTTTATTACAAAACTAATACCTAGCTACTATAGAAAAAGTAGAAGATACAGGCATAAGGAAAAACATAAAGTTATCCATAAATTTAATCACCTAGAGGTGACCACCTTAAGGATCCTGATTGTCACTCTTTATACATATACACACGCATGCACATGTGTCTGTATGTATGTATGTGTGTATGCATGTATGTCTTACATTTATTCATGTGCTGAACATAGCATTTAATTCCCTATTGAGGTGTATTTAGGCTTTATACAACTTTTGCTAGTACAAATATATGAATTTAAACACTATTATAGTTAAATATTTGTACATATCCTTATTTCCTAAAATCCTTAAAAGTGAAATTATTGGATCAGAAAAGACATTTGTGTTTTACAGATGATTGCTAGATATTTCCACATTCTGCAATTCACAATGTCCTTCAGAAAGACTATGCCAATTTATGCTTCAAATAACAGCCTTTCAGCCTAGGTGATTAGGTATGTGGTAATACTATTAACTGAGTAAAACTTCCTAGGAGGAGAACCTGGCTTAGGGGAAGATGCTTGGTTCAGATTGGAATATTATAACTGAATTATTTTCTTTAGCTCCTTTGATACTCAAATCCCTTGTGTGATAATGACAACAACAATAAAATAATAATAGCTTACATTCATCATACTGTTATTGTGTGCCAAGACCTTTTCATGAATTATTTTACTTAATTCTCACAACCCTGTGAATTAAGTGGTAAAATTAGACCCCATTTTGTAGAGCAGAAGATTGAGGTTTAGCGAACTTGAGTAATCTGCCCAAGGTTACAAGGCTGATAAACGGTAGAATAGATATTCAAATTAAAACCCAGACTTCTTAACAAATAGATCTTAAAAGTCCAGTGGAGGAAATGAGGTTACAGTAACTAAGTAGTATTCTCAAGAAAATATGGTAAAGAGCTATTTAAAAAGGGTCATGTAAATTTGTTGGAGTTCTTTGTAGGTTCTGGATATTAGCCCTTTGTCAGATGAGTAGATTGCCAAAAATTTTCTCATTCTGTAGGTTGCCTGTTCACTCTGATGGTAGTTTCTTTTTGCTGTGCAGAAGCTCTTTGGTTAATTAGTCCATTTGTCAATTTAGCTTTTTGCTGCCGTTGCTTTTGGTGTTTTAGACATGAAGTCTTTGCCCATGCCTATGTCCTGAATGAGGGTACTACCTAGGTTTTTCCTCTAGGATTTTATGGTAATGAGTCCTATTTAAGTCTCTAATCCATCTTGAATTAATTTTCGTATAAGGGAGTAAGGGAAAGGATCCACTTTCAGCTTTCTACTGATGGCTAGCCAATTTTCCCAGCACCATTTATTAAATATAGAATCCTTTCCCCATTTCTTGTTTTCTCAGGTTTGTCAAGATCAGATGGCTGTAGATGTGTGGTATTATTTCTGGGGACTCTGTTCTGTTCCATTGGTCTTTCTATATCTCTGTTTGGTACCAGTACCATGCTGTTTTGAGTTACTGTGGCCTTGTAGTATAGTTTGAGAGTGGGTAGTGATGCCTCCAGCTTTGTTCTTTTGACTTAGGATTGTCTCTTGGAGATCACGGGCTCTAAAAAACAAACAACCCATCAAAAAGTGGGCCAAAGGATATGAACAGACATTTCTCAAAGAGGACATTCATACAGCCAACAGACATATGAAAAAAATGCTCATCATCACTGGCCATCAGAGAAATGCAAATCAAAACCACAATGAGATACCATCTCACACCAGTTAGAATGGCGATCATTAAAAGTCCGAAACAACAGGTGCTGGAGAGGATGTGGAGAAATAGGAACACTTTTACACTGGTTGGGATTGTAAAACTGGATTCAACCATTATATATGGAAAACAGTATGGCTGATTCCTCAAGGATCTAGAACTAGATGTACCATATGACCCAGCCATCCCATTACTGAGGATATACCCAAAAGGATTATAAATTATGCTGCTATAAGACACATGCACACATTATGTTTATTGCAGCGCACTATTCCTAGCAAGAGACTTGGAATCAACCCAAATGTCCATCAGTGACAGATTGGATTAAAGAAAATGTGGCACATATACACCATGGAATACTATGCAGCCATAAAAAGGATGAGTTTAGATCCTTTGTAGGGACATGGATGCAGCTGGAAACCATCATTCTTAGCAAACTATCACAAGAACAGAAAACCAAACACCGCATGTTCTCACTCATAGGTGGGGAACTGAACAACAGATCACTTGGACTCAGGAAGGGAACATCACACGAGGGGCCTATCATGGGGAGGGAGGGAGGGATGCATTGGGAGTTATACCTGATGTAAATGACGAGTTGATGGGTGCAGCAGACTAACATGGCACAAGTATACATATGTAACAAACCTGCATGTTATGCACATGTACCCTACAACTTAAAGTATAATAATAATAAATAAATTAAAAAAAAAAAAAAGAAAATAAACTTAGAAAAAAATAACATACTAGCTATAAAATTAAAATGGATAAACTGTACTTCATCAAAATTAAATTGTTCTGCTAATAAAAAGACATTAAGAAAATTTAAAAAAAAAAAAAAAAAAGGGTCATAGACAGTCAGTTCAAAAGCAGCTGGTCTGTTTTCCCAGCCTCCTACTAATTCATCTTGTTCTTTGTTATTTTTCCTATTTTAAATATTGTCCCCTTTTCAAATCCAAACCAGTATTTCTCTTCATCAATGAAGAATTCCTTGACAACCCTACTTCAACTCTTGTTCTCCACGTGGATCTCACTTGATGTCTGCCCGTCATTGACCTTTATCACATGCTATTTTGCACTAATAGTTATTTTTGAATACCAGGTTTTCCCACATGTGCTTGGACACATTTAAGTGCTTTCAATAAAGTTTATAAGACCTTTTGGTAGTTACTGTGGAGCAGGCATTGGGCTGAATGTATTGTTTCACTTGTATGCCTACTGTCCTGTGAGATTAATACCATTATTACCTGCAGTTTGTAGAGGAAGAATCTTGAGGCTTAGAAACTTAATTCAACTTCACATAGATAAATGCCTATATGGGATATAATCATTTTATTGGTATACGGAAGTGCTTGAGCCTGTCTTGAAAGACAAGTAGTATTTGAATGGGCACCAAAAAAAAAAAATAGGAGAAAGTGCTTTCCCATTAGAGAGAATTGTATAAGGAATGGAGAATAGAATGTAGGGCAGTGCTCAGCAATAGCTAATAAATAGTCCAACAGATTTGGTCATCAGTGTCATTGGGAGGAACCTCGAAAGCAGCCCCTGGGAATGTGAACTTTTCTCCTACCTTGGGAAGCCACTGAAGGTCATGGTGCATGGTAGGGTAACTATGGGCAGTTCGAAAGTGGAAGACTAATGTAATGATTCTCACTCTGGGATCCGATTTACAAGGATATCACAGAGATGGTTAAGAGGATTCAAGACAGCTTAGTGAAGCCCATTTCTTTACCTATCAGTAAGTTTCACAGGTGAAATTAAACATCAGATTAATACGCTTTTTTGTAGGAATCACATCAACTCTGTATGATAACACTGGTTCTCTATTCTTCTTCAAAAGTCTGGTCATCATTGACTTACTTTTCCCCTAACTTAAGAGAGGGAAAAGAATGATTACTTAAAAGCTTTTTTTGGTTCAGAAGTCAAAATAATTGTCCATTGGAAGAAATTAAAAAAGAATGTTGTTGTCTAACAGAGTAATTCAAGGAAGACCTGCTCCAGTTCTGACAAGTCAATAGTGGCAGAATGGAAAGGAGTAGATGGTTCTTAATGATGGAAAGAAAGACTAAAATTGATGAAAGTGTTACAGCATGAACCTTGGGAGTATTGAGTTTTGTATTTTTTTAATGACACCAGCTATGAAGAATGAGGAGAAAATTAAAAGTTAACATTTGAAGAGAAAGTGCATAAATGTTAAATAGGAGCCAGATCATATCACTGAAATTTATGTTATGTCAAAAAATATATCTTAGGCTGAGGGGAAAAAAACAGGAACTTTTTTTTTCAGAGTGCTTATTCAAGTATCAGATACATAAGCCAGAATTTTATTTGTTTTGTTTCAGCTTTGACTAAACTACCCTAAAAGCAGGTTTGACGTATATATGAAAATTAAACTTTCAAATTAGGTATATTTCAAATCTAATGTTTTAAAAATAAATTCAGACCTTTTTTGGGAAATTCTCTATTTCAATTAAGAGCTCATCTTTTTGCCAACTGGTTTAATGGGTTGTCTAGAATTTTATACTTTTATCTTCATTCCTATTTTATTTTTCTCCCTCCTTCTCAAATTCTCCCTCTGAAAATATTTTTTAAAATGTGAGATCTCCTTGCTCAACAACCTATTTAAGTCAGAACCATTTGGATCTACTCTGGCCAGGTTGTCATTTGATAATCTTGTTATGGACCAAATGATTGGTAGCCTAAGAAAAACCACCAAATCCACGTGCGCTCTAAAGTTAGTGGCTTTGAAAAAGCAGAAAAGAGGTAAACATAAAAACCATTACAAACAAATGATTTGCACTTTTTTATCTGATTAAATTGTAAACGAAATGGAAAAATAAAGATCATTTACCAGTGACTGTGAGTATTCCTTCCAAGTTCACAAAATTTTAATAGAAATTTTTCTCCAGGTTTAGGCAAATAATTTTCTTTATGTGTAACCTTTAGAAACTCTGGTAGAGGTGTGTTGCACTTTTTTATCTGATTAAATTGTAAACGAAATGGAAAAATAAAGATCATTTACCAGTGACTGTGAGTATTCCTTCCAAGTTCACAAAATTTTAATAGAAATTTTTCTCCAGGTTTAGGCAAATAATTTTCTTTATGTGTAACCTTTAGAAACTCTGGTAGAGGTGTGTAACTTCTTAATGACTAAGTGGCAAAAATTTACTCAAGCAAAAAATTTCTTGATAGCCATTTTATGTCCTATTATTACCCCAGTATTGGAACGCACAAATTTTTGGCTAAGGTATGGAGTCTGTTAAATAAACTGGAGCCTCTAGAGAGAATTCAAAAGCAGTAACAGTTTAGAAGTTAAGAATAGTAACATTTAAAAAGATTATTATGTTTTTTTTTCTTTCAGCAAATATAAGTATCAGAAACCACACTTTGAAAAATAAACATATTGGGGGATACATACGTGCACACACGTATGTCTTTTAAAATATATTTCTTTTTTAAAACCCGTCTTTGAATCAAGTGGATGTAATGTGCTACTTTTAGAATGGAAAATGCATTTACTGGCACGTCTCTGTTCAAATTTATTTTCCATGTTTTCTTTAATAAGACCAATGTTAACTTAGCAGGAAAAGTTACTTACAGTGCCAGCTGAGGTTCTTTTCACTTTACACAAAGTAGATGTTATTAAGCTGGGGAGAAAGATTAATGCATTTCCTGCTAATTCCATAGAGGAGAACATGTATCTTTATTAATGTTAATGGTGGGGGCCTCTCATAATGTTATAGAATAATCTGCTTTAGCAAAGGTTTTTCTTCTAAAGAACTTCATAACATTTAAAGGTTAATATGTTAGGTAAAGAACAATATCTTAAGACAAGTGTTTTTATTACAGGACATGATGGGATGGTTTATATTAAATTATATGATGATTTGAATGGGAAAGAAGAAAAAGTGCATCGCTTCTTGCCCTCAACTTTAATGCCTTTAATCAAATAATGACCTTCTGGAAAATAGTTAATTTTAAGCATTTGGAAAGATCAATACCACTTTGCCACCAAAAAATGGTCTAGATGATGAAATTTGATGTATTTAAAGTATCATTTCACCCTTTTAACCTAGTAAATAATTTAAAATGCTTTCAGTATTGCTTTGCCACTGTTTTGTTTCTCACTGCACAGTGTTATGATTCTTCATGAAAAAAGGTCACAAGTGGGTGTGTGAAGCATTTAGACCTCACACCTAAAAATGGGGTTGTATCTCCATTAGGTCTTGGGTGTTTCTGCATTAGGACCCCCGCCCCAAAAGTAATATGTTTAAATAGTACCTTTGAGGCAGAGTGTGCATAAAACATATGAAAATAGAACTATCCTGTAACTATACTGTTGTAATGTTGTTTTCGTTGTTTTTTCAGACAGAAAAAGGGGTGGTTTAAAACATTATTAGTCACTTTGCATCTTTGTGATATCTTTAAACCGTTATGCTAAAGGTGAAGGATTTGGTAGCTCTGACAATTAGAACCCATTTTCCCCCAGCTTGTAGAACACACTGATATGAAATTACCCTTGAGTGCCGACAGCTTTGTTTAAAAAAAAAAAAAAATTGCCCTCTATTAGCATGTTTGTGGGCAGATTAAAAACTGTCTTCATTAGCATAAGTAACACTTACAGATTCTTTTAAAAGTAGAAAATTATTTGCTGAATGATAAATTGCTAGCTTTATAGTTAGTTGTTGTTGAAAATGTACTCATTCAAATGCCTGGTGTAGTTTAGTCTACAATACTGAATTTTTTGTTAGAAGTACTATTTAATGGATTATGTACTTAATCCTTGTTCCTACTACTTGCTGAAATGTAATTCATGCTTTCCACTAAAATGTTTGTATCAAATACTTTCCTATTTAGATTGATTTCTTTTAATATCATATATTATTATACTATATGCCCCAGAGATTGGAACAAAATATTCCTGCAAATAACACATAAAAGATGAGGGTGAGGGGGAATAAATACAGACTGTAAAATGTTTTGCTTTTTAGAACTCAAATTACCATTCTATTTTTTCAGATGTATTTTTCCTTCTTAGTTGGAGTAAGAATTATTTGTCATTTTCTTTCTCTTTTTATAGCTCTTAGTTTTAAAATGTATATGTACATAATGATAATATATACATATATGTATATTGCATTAAATGACTTTTTTTCTCAGAGAATACCAAAGTCTGTCCTGGAAAAGTAGTTATGTTACATACTCCCAGCTTTGTCACAGAACAGGCCTTGTTAGGGGTTCTCTTTTTATGCATGTGAGGCTTTATAAAGTACAATAAATTCATTTATGAAAGGAGGTTACTTTCTTGACTCAATTAAAATCATTGTGCACCCCTTATCTGTTAAAATGTTAGAAGCGAATTGACTTGAATTAAATGTTCTAAAAAGAGTGGAGTGGAAATCAGAGATTGCGTTTAGTTGGAAATTAGCAGCTGAGAGATGAAGGTGCCAGGATTTTTATTTAAATGTGGTACAACAAGATTTTGTCAGTAAAGCACATCATTAGAATATTGAGTTGAGAACTGCTAATTTTTCCTTTAAAATGAGCATACAGTCATGTGTTTCATGGACCATAATAAATTGCCATTGTGTTATCATTGAGTTTGTTTTGCTTTTTTGCAGTACTGATTTGGCAGTTATTCTGCATTTTCTCTTTTCCTTTTTTTTTTTTTTCAATCTTACATTTCTTTAATAGATCCCTAACCAAAACCAGTCAAAAGAATGTTATTTATTTCATGCAGTCTTAGGTTTAGCATCTTTTGCACCATTTTCTTGCTTACGGTAGCAAGACATTTGCAGATGGTTCTTGGTTACTATAAAGTACATAACAGTATTTCCTTTGTGGCAGATGGATTTAAGACTTTTAGTTCTCAATAAATGTAGGTTTACAATACATAACTTTACAGGATTTGTGTTGTATATAACAGGTTTGAACATATTATCTCAGAATTCATCTGCATGGCATTTTCAGCTTATTCAGGGTCCATGCCAGTTTTTTTAAGTAATAGGGGGAGCACTGTGATTGATCGCAACAGCTCAAGGCGTGATTTTGAATAGAAACAAAGGGTTTAGAACAGAAGGTGTCAAATTAAACTTTGTCAGTTTGAAAAGTAGTAACATCCTGAAAGTTTTACTAATTTATTTACATGTGGCTACTGTTTATATTTTGCCCTCTTTATATGCAGTGTAATGTTGCTTGGCAAATTTACCACATTTAAAGTTTAGGTTGTTCCTTGTACCATTTTAGTTTTCTGAAAATGAATCGGTCTCATTATTTTAAGGCTGTTAGTCCCCTGTCTTTTCTACTGTTCAAAACAGTTGTGAGCTAATTTAATTTAGAGAACAGTTCCCTGTTCCTTCCTATGGTCTTATGTATATCAAGTCCCAGAGACCTCTCTTAAAAATGTAATTATGTTTTGTTTTGTTGGTGTTTTTTTTTCTTTTTGCAACAAAGCACTGCATTTCATTCTTCATCTCTGCTCCCCCACATAAGTCTATGCAGTTATCACTTAAAAACTAGTACAGTACTTTGGGGAATTATTAGTTTTGTCAGATATTAAAAATATTGTGACATACTCATTTTCTTCCCAAGTTTATTTGTTCTAACAATATCATTTGTGGAAAACTGACCTAGAAAAACGTATTGAAGCATTAGAAAGCATTTGGCTTCTTTAGTCATTTTCTGCAAAACATAAGTCAGATTACTGTCATTATTAATAGAGTAACAATCAATAGGATTTGAGGTAGTCAAAATATTCCAAGGTATTTAAATAGCATTAGAATAAATTATCTTATTTTTGCCAGTGTAAATTGGGAATGAGCCAATTTATTTCTACACTGACAGAGAGCTAATGTGTCAAAATGTCTGTTTTCCATTATTTTTTAAGAGCAATGCACATCAAGAGAAGCAACGCCCCCCCCCCCCTTTAAATTTTTTTAGAATACCCTTTAGAGCTAACAGTTCCCAGCTGCACCGTTAAATATTTTTCTAAGAAGCATCTGATTTCAGTCTCTTAAAATCATAGCATTTCTTGAAAGGCTAGTGGAGATAGGCTTCAACTTATAATTCATCAAATTATTTTTAGATAAGGAATTAGAAGTATTATTTAAGGGCAGAGGTTAATAGCAAACTACTGGAAATGTTATGTTAGTCATGGGCAATTAATAAAAATAAGGATCCGTCTCGTAAGTCTAGAGACACGGAAGTGACAATAAGAGCAAAATATTTGTTGAATGAGTCGGGGCTCTTTTTCTGAAATATTTGTTAAACCAGCATGAGTGTGATTGTTTAGGAATTAGCTATCATTATTAGCCATTTTAAAAGAACTAATGATTTTCTTTTCCAAAGAACATCTGTGATCCACATGTTTTTTCACATATATCCAAGTGCTAACTGATCTCTGCATTACTTTAAAAAGTTTCTAAAGGATGTGAAAAATCACTGGAGTTTTTCAGCTCTCTCCAAGAAGCTTTTCTTACATGAATCATTCTTAATTTAACTTTTAGCAATTTTTAGTTACAAGCATTTATTTCTAAAAAAAATTCTTAGATGCTCAATGTTTAGCATTTATTGCAATAGTAGAATACTAGCCGAGTTTAAAAAAAAAAATTCTGCTCTGTTCTTCGTAAACCTCTAACTTCTTTGGAAAGGTATATAAAACCGTGTGATCTGCTGTGTTCGGGTAGAGGGGTCCTGTCAATTATGATAGCTAAAGGAGGCAGACAAGGGGGAGAGGGAAAGTAATCTCACCCACAGTTAATATTCAAGCCTACTGGAAGATAATATATCTAAAACCTACACAGCAACAAAATTTAAAGGTAAAATATAAAGAATAGCTTAGTTGTAGGAAAATGTATATTTTCATAGCTTAATTCAGATGGCAAATATTTACCAGTAAGAGCTAAGTAAACATCTCCAGGGCACCATATGCACGTGGGTCTCAGATACTTCAAATGTTCACATACAGTTTTATAGTTAATACATTCACATAAATACAACTGAAATATGTCATATTATAGTATTCTGGAAATAAACATAGAATTGCCACGGTTAGAAGAGAAGCAAGTTCAGTGACACTGCAGTCACAATGATTTTTATGTTTTATTTAGCTAACAGTCTTTCAGGTAAATCTTCAGTTTACTGCCTGCTATCTTAACCTTCAATTATGCATTCAGTGGCATCAAATGAGTGCATGGTTACAAGACCATCCCCATGCATATATTTGCTTAATTAAAAGACCTGTTGAGTAGGAATACTAGTAGATGTCATGAGATATAGCAGTCGTCACAATGAGCTGGTTAACAGATAGGCCTTGGGAAGCTAATACGTCAGTTTTCTACCTTTTCTTTTAAAATATTTCAAGTAGGCCATTTTTGGGAGAACAGACCATGCTTCTTTCCACTACATGTTGCAGTCAAAGAAGAATTTTCTCTCCAATGGTTTCAGTTTGAGAAGGGAAGGAAAGTCATGCCATCCTCTGGCCTCACCCCTGGTAACATAAGAAACAAAACCTTCCTTGGCTAGATCTAAAAATTTCATAATAAAAAAAATTGTACTTCCATTTTCATCCAACTAATTTATTTAAAATTTCCAAGAAATGTCTTTGTCTTAGATCGAGTTCCCTAAATGCAGAGCCTAGGATGGGGAGTCAGGTGGTGATGATTTGGTGGGGGCCCTAGAAGAAAGGAGGAGGACAGGGAAGAGAAAAAGGTCCCATAAGGATGTGGTCTCAGGCAAAGTCTAGCCCTAGATTGATGGGGGAGGGAGCAAGAAGAATGGGGATGACTATCTCTAGAGAGTAAATTGAAGGGTAGAGTAAGTTGTCCATTTTCAGAAAAAGGGGCAGGGACTTTGTGCCACTGGGTCAGGCAGTCACTGGCCACGTGGGGTGAGATCATCAATGAAGAAGTGTAGAGATGGCTTCAAGACATTTTTCCAGAGCAGAGTGCAGGTGAGAGGTATTAGCAGGCAGCAGAACAGCTGAGGGATAGCTGCCTTGGCTGGTGGGGGTCTGGATCGGACACCTTCACTCTCCCCCTTCATTCCATTGTTTAGTGTCCATCATTGCAGCCAAGGTGAAGACTTGAGATGACTGGAAAATGTGTTCTCATGATCATTCAGTTCTTTTTAGATAACCTCAAGAGTAAAAAACTGGGCCTTGGAAGCATCAGAGAGGTTCAGATTTTGGCAGTCATTGGACATTTCCTTCTCTCTTAGCCCAAGAAACCTATCAAATTCTTGCCTGACAAATCATATGCTCCCACTGCAGCAGGCAGAAAAATAGGACTCCAGTGTCTCTTTTTGGAGAGTTCTTTCATAGCAAATTCCTTTAATGCCCATTCTAATCATTATGCCTTATACTGAACAACATTCTTGCTGGTACAATTGCACATGTCCTTTCTGTTTCATACATGTACACACACATAAATATTCACACATGGTTTTCTTTCAAATCTAAAAATTGCAAACTTAGGAAATCCTTTTAGAAAAAAAGTATTTCTAAAATCTGTCCTGCCCCTTAAGCACTTCAATATCTTCAAATGGTCAGCCACTCATCAGACAGGAAAGTTGTGTAAGACTGAAGCTCATCAACTTTGTTTTTCTCCTATTTCATATATTTAAAAATCTGTGATAAATGCTCTCTTACCCTCAGAGTCGGAAAAAATATGTCCCTCCTTTGAGATGCAAATCTGAACTTTGATTAGAAACAGAGTCTGCCTCCTTGACAGCCGCAGATAACCCCTCTTAACAAGTTAAAAAAAAATTTTTTTAAGCAGATTGGCATGTTCTGAGCTTATGAAAAAGTTAATTCATAGGGTTTTTCCTTTTTAGCTCCTAATGGAAAATGCCAGCCCCCTTCATAGGCACAAACTGACCTATTATGCCCTTGTCTCTAAGGGATGGTTATGCGAGCTGTTACGCTGGAAAGAAGATCCTTCTCCAGAAAACAGAACCCTGTGGGAGAACCTCTCCATGATCCGAAGGTTCCTCAGTCTTCCTCAGCCAGAACGTGATGCCATATATGAACAGGAGAGCAACGCAGTGCATCACCATGGCGACAGGCCGCCCCACATTATCCATGTTCCAGCAGAGCAGATTCAGGTTCGTTTACTTTGGCCAATTCAATATAGCAATAAGTAAATAAAGCTTTAAACTTACCAGGGAAATTAGCGTTTCTCTTCCTCCTGCCAGTCTAAACATAGGCTTTTTAGCAAGAGATAACAATACACTGCCATCTTGCTCAGGGGGATAAAATGTAAATGAACGTACTTTTTCCAACATATGTATTGTGTTCCTCTTTCCTCATCTCCCAACCCCCAAAGCAACAGGAACGCCCTTTCTACACTCCTTGTTTGGCAAATGTCTCTTTGTTGGTATTGGGTTTTGTGTTAAGAGCTTAAAATTTTTGTATTTTTCAAAAATCACAATTTAAACCACCACCTATTTTTTAATTAATACCACAGTGCCCCTGAGGAAAAGAGCTACTGCTGTGGCTGTAAAGGAAGTTTGTAGAATCACAGTTTTATACATTGGATTCTGTCCAGAAAGAGGAAGGGAGGGAAGCTGAATTGGAATCTTGCTTTACAGTCCTTGGGCCTTCCTTCACCTTGTATTTAATAGCTGTCTCCCCACACCTTACAGAATGGAGGTTAGGGGTGAGTCATATCTGTTTGTCTTTCCTTTAGAGCCCCTCTCCCACCACCCTTGGGAAAGGAGAGTCTAGAGGCGTTTTCTTACCAGGCCTGCCGACCCCTGCACCATGGCTCGGTGCTGCTCCTCAGGTGAGCGGGCACAGTTACCTATGCCAGCAAGGGACACGGGGTGACCTAAAGACCTGCTCCCCAGGTCAGGATTTTCAGACCTGCAGAGGCCATACTAACCATGGTCATGGCCAGAGCTCACTGTGCCAGCAGATGCAGCCTTATGCTTTGTTTATCATGTCATGGGACTTGTCACCATTCATCTCCTGAAGACACTCTCCTGTGAATTTAGATGGAAAAGTTCTGGGATCAGGTAGTCATTAGAGCTCTTAGGGCCCCAGTTGCTTAGGAAGCGTGTTGTCACTGAACTTGAGCTGTGTATAGCTTGTTTTTGTTAAAGGGGATGATTTTAGCTTTCTCTTTCAAAGTAAAATGCCATTGCCTTCCAGAGTCCTAAAATTCTACCTCTGTTGAATCACCTGCATTCTGCAATTTTTTAATATTTCTGTGAAAAATTATATATGTGTGTGTATAGATATGTACGTATAACTAAAAACAATAATAGAATTGTTTATCTCCCAGGACAAAAAACTTCTCAAGTATGTATTAAAGATAAAACAAGTTGACAGAGAGCTTCCCTTTAGGATTTCAAGCACTAAAGTAATCGTGAAAGCCTGAAAAACTTACTGTTTAGCAAAAACGAAAAAGAGAAAGATATATGTTAGTTAATTTAAAAACTACTTATTTGAAAATGCAAATTGTTAATAAAATTGCTTCTTAGGGGTATGAAAGGAAATGCATAGAAACGGTATCAGCATTCTAATATTTTGCCACTTAGGTTGATTTGCTTTGCTGGTAAGAATTATGGATATCGAGTGTACAGTATGTGCATGTGTGACATATTTATGTATAATTGTGTATGGAAATTATAGCACATATACTAACTATGAAAAAGTGTCTGTATACACGAAATTTAAATCCTAATCACATCTGAGTTTACTATAGACAAAACAATTCGCTAGCCGTCGTATGGTGGGTTGAACCTTTTGAGGTAAGAAAAAAGCTTGCAGTGTCAGCCTAGTGCAATTTGGTAAGAAATTGTGTGTGTATTAAACTGGAACTGTCTGATAGAAAATTCACAAATGTGAGAATATCAGAAATCCTTTAGTCTCATGACAGATAACACTGAATAAGAGCATAAGCTCATCTTCTTCCTGGCCATCCGATGAGACGGAGCAGAGCACAAATTTCTTTCCCCACTGCTCTGTAGCTCACCTTTCTAAAATGTCTTTGAAATCCTTGCCTCTCAATCTTCATTTTAAATCTTTGTTAATTATTTACATCATAATGTGATGTGCTGTCTTCGCCTTTGATGCGTATCCTTCTAGTGAAGTTTATGGCTCACATTTTCAGAGAGCACTGAGCTTTCACTTCCTCCGCTGATCTGTGATAAGGAAGTGCAGTAGCCCCCAAAGCTCTATGAATTCATCCCTTCCTAGTTCATACCATTTTGATTTTTTTTTTGTAAACGCTGTGGGCCATTTAGCTGGCCTACCTTTTCATTCTAAATCTTCATCCCTATCAAAAAAAGCTCTATGTAGGACCCTGGACCACATGTTTCCCGATTCAAGACAGCTTTGTGTGGAACTCCACGATAGCAGAGCTCTGATTGTCTCCTTGTTTCTTTCCAGCAACAGCAGCAGCAGCAGCAACAGCAGCAGCAGCAGCAGCAGGCGCCACCGCCTCCACAGCCACAGCAGCAGCCACAGGCAGGCCCTCGGCTCCCCCCACGGCAACCCACGGTGGCCTCTCCAGCAGAGTCAGATGAGGAGAACCGGCAGAAGACGCGGCCACGAACAAAAATTTCAGTGGAAGCCTTGGGAATCCTCCAGAGTTTCATACAAGACGTAGGCCTGTACCCTGACGAAGAGGCCATCCAGACTCTGTCTGCCCAGCTCGACCTTCCCAAGTACACCATCATCAAGTTCTTTCAGAACCAGCGGTACTATCTCAAGCACCACGGCAAACTGAAGGACAATTCCGGTTTAGAGGTCGATGTGGCAGAATATAAAGAAGAGGAGCTGCTGAAGGATTTGGAAGAGAGTGTCCAAGATAAAACTACTAACACCCTTTTTTCAGTGAAACTAGAAGAAGAGCTGTCAGTGGAAGGAAACACAGACATTAATGCTGATTTGAAAGACTGAGATAAAAGTATTTGTTTCATTCAACAGTGCCACTGGTATTTACTAACACAATGAAAAGTCCACCTTGTATTCTCTCAGAAAACCTTTGTTGTTCATTGTTTGGCCAATGAATCTTCAAAAACTTGCACAAACAGAAGAGTTGGAAAAGGATAATGCAGACTGCACTAAATGTTTTACTCTGTTTTACAAACTGCTTGGCAGCCCCAGGTGAAGCATCAAGGATTGTTTGGTATTAAAATTTGTGTTCACGGGATGCACCAAAGTGTGTACCCCGTAAGCATGAAACCAGTGATTTTTTCTTTTTTTTTTTTTTTTTTTTTTTTTAGTTCTTATTCTGGAGCCTCAAACAAGCATTATACCTTCTGTGATTATGATTTCCTCTCCTATAATTATTTCTGTAGCACTCCACACTGATCTTTGGAAACTCGCCCCTTATTTAAAAAAAAAAAAGAAAAAAAAGAGTTTGTTACTCTATTGTATGTTACAAAAGAACTATAGACTGTGGAATGCAGTTTAAAGATGACATATGCCAACAAATGCCTTGTATTATATGGCACTGCCGTAATTCAAATTTGTTTTTATTTTGGAAATAAAAGTTCACTGTAATTTTTTTTCATTCTCATTGTTACATGATTTTTTTAAAAAAAGGAAAAGAAAATGTGAAACACAATTTAGTCCTCATTATTTATTTGTAGATCCTGCAGCATCATGTTGTAATTAATTTTTTGGAAGTTTCCGTTAAATGTAATATTGCTTCTCTTGTTACCATACTGATTCTTTTCTATTTATAAATGTATTTTGATGGGCAGTAAAACAAAGTGTCTTAAAAGTTTTAAATAGAGAAAATGTGCTTTACACAGTTGCCTATAAAAAGTGCTCTATGTTATCCAAGCAATTCATACTATAAGCTTCACTCTTATTGTTGTATGCAATTTTTACTATCATGCAAATAAGCTTAGGTAAATAAAACTAATAGATCACCTTAGAAAATTATGCAATTAATGTGAAAATAATTGATGTTTGCAATGTGTCTTCCTTTGGTTTACAATCAATTTTAAAGCTACATCTGTATAAAATTTCTGTATAAAGGTGTATTTCTTTTTTATGAGTTTATGGCTATGAAAACACCAGCTATTTTGTTACAGCTGGCTGTTTTTATAAGTGTATCACAATTTTCTTTATGCAGAAATGTTCTGACTAGGAGTGGTTATTGACTGTAACTACACAATTAAAATTGTTTGTATCGTATGACATGGTAGGGTTTGTCTGCTTATGTGAAGTAACTAAAGAAGAGTCAAAGGATGGCCCTCTCATTTAGGTGCATGTTAATACTTGATATTTTACTGACTTTAAAAAGAGCATTTGACAAGTTACTTGAAACACTGTAAACTGAAATCACAAACACATGCTCATTTTTAAATAGGTATGAAATTTCACAATGAAAATAATCTGTTTTGGTTAACATTTTGCTTAATAAATAGAGATAGGATGGTCAAAAGACTCTCCAACAAAAACATAAATCCAGTCTCTAGCAGTTATGTTCTTAGAATGGATTCATCTATGCTTATTTCACGATACTTCATTCATAGCAACGCTTTTCCTTAACCTTATGTACAAATATTTCTAAAGGCCATTAATAGTAACAAAATAGGGGAAAAAATGGACCTTCTGTATAAAAGCCCCTTAGCTTTTTTTTCACAAGTTATAAATGGAATAAGTTAATAACTGAGCTCATAAGTGTATGTCATAACTATAAGAGCCACATGAAGAAAATAGGAATGACACACCTGGTATTTAAACACAATCTTCAAAATTCTTGCAACATTAAACATAGTAAAATGCCAGAATATAAAATAAGGTGTGCTAATGGTCACAGGATTGAGGCCAGCATTACAGTTTGGAGTGATTTTTCTTTCATTTGCTTCCTCACTTTGTTTCCTAGATGCTAGTAGGGGTGTCTGGGTTGCTTGAGATACCATTCTGCAATTGCCCCTTCTCTCTCTGCCTACCATTTTCTCAGGCCCTGATGAGCTTATTGGTAGGCAACTGGGCTGCTTTACTGTTGACTGAACTTGTACTTTAGAAACTGAAATGGAATCATTGAAAACTCAATAAAGCTTTAAAGTTCCATTTACTTTAGAAGCACAACTAAGCTCCTCTGAAGGCAGCTGGTTTGTTGCAAACTTAAAATTGTACTGAAAAGTTGCCGCTTTTTATTAAGTAAGAAAACACAAACATTCTTGCTCACTAGAGTTCAGAAAAGTAATAATTTGAGCCAAAGGAATTTGAATTAAGAAAATAGAAACTAGATTTCATGTATTTAAAAATAGAAAATAAAATAGAAACTCAGATGCCATTAAGTTATCCTCTTCCTTATATCCCCTAAGTTGAAGGGAAAAGGCTGAATACAGCAGAGAGTAGAGTTGATATCCTTAATTTTTAACCAGCCCAACCCTTAGCACAAGGTGTCAAACAAGTATGAGATTTAGTAATTTTTTTGGAAGGAGAAATTGGGTTGCAAATAACTTTCCCATTCCTACTAACCTGAATTATTTTGAAATAATGTTTTCAGTGAAATGATGAATGTGTGTTTGGTAATCAACGTAACAATGCTAACGAAATTCCCACTTAGATTTTTTTAACTTTCAAAAGTCAGCATGGTTTTGATAGTTTGATATTTTAAATGCCCACACACACACACACACACAAGCACATGTTAATGATAGGATGGAGTGAGCAAAAGTGTTTTCAGGGAAGATGGCACATTTTAGAAAAGACTTGCTCAGATGATCTTCCATATTGCTCCCCCAATGTCATTTGTCACTCATACCAGTCCTCTTGTTACCTGTAGCTATGGTAAAATTCCTTTAACAAGCTTCATTGTGTTCAAGTATTTCAGAGACTTTTAAAAGCTGGGCATGACATAGCGTTTTGTGCTGTTAAGACCTTAGCACAGTCAGGTAGTTTACGGGTAATATTCAACCTTGTGCATCTGAATCTGTCATGGATTCCCTTCACTCAGCACTTTGCCACTAATTTGTATTACACTCTGTGGCCATATAATACTTGCACATTATGCAAAAAATAAAATGTTGATAGTATCTCTTTGCCACACAGTATGCAGAGTTGACACAGAACCTTTGAAAACCAAGGTAACTAATATGTATGTCCCGGTTGTGTGGCGCTTGGTAACAAAGTCTGTACATATTATGTATAAAGTGTGTATTGGTTAGCATTTAGTACTAAGAAATTCTGAGTTTCAGTGTTTTCTTTTTTCAAAGTAGCGATATCTATATCTGTGTTTATCTAAAAATACTAGCTTGAATAGAAAACATTCTCAAATGGTTCAAGATTGAGTAAAAATGAGAATCCCATACATTCCATTATTAAATTCTGCCCTATTCCCAATTGTTAGCATCTGGCTGATATTAAGGTCTTTGATTGTCACAATATTCTTAATAAATGAGACATTCTGAACTGCCTGGTGATATTTTCAAAAACAGCAATTAAAATGTGTATTCCCTATAATACAGCTGATAGAACTGTTGTGTTAAAGCAAGTTGGAAATTTGCATGCTAGTGTGGGAAACCAATGGAGGTCCAAAATATTAATCATATCTAAAATATCAGAAAATAATACTAGTCTTCCTTATGCATATTTTTGTTAAGAGGGCTTATTATGAATTCAATGTTTCTTCTGAGGCAATCATTTTAATGTAAATACTAAATACTTGCATGTCTTTTGACAAAGGCTAAACTACAATCTATTAATATGCACATTTTTGATAAAATATAAAGTACCCTAATTAAAGAAATTGTGGTAGAAGGTGTATGTCCTGAATACTATACCTGTTTAACAATACCAAATGTTAAATAAAATAGTTTGAAATTAATGTTTAAAAGATGAGCAACATTTTTAAGACTTTCTCACATTACCCTACTTATAGGGAGCATATATCTCCAAATTTAGTCCCATCAAAAGAACACCATCAAAATTACAGCTTCTTGCCTTGTACCAAGGTTGTGCGGTTATCTTTTCCCAATAATTATTTTCAGCTGCTCATACACTTACTGTGATCAAAAGCACTTGACTTGGGCCCTGTTCTCTATGATAGTGGCTGATGAGCCAATGCAGTAGAGCAGTATGTTATGCAAAGTAAACACTTGCAAAGAAACTCCGAAGTGACATATTTTGCAACAAATGTTGAACATTATTTACTGTGAATTGAATCAGAAATATTTGCCTTTTGTGGTACTCAAATACAAAATTTTCATTACAATGCCACTTTAATGCATGCCTTTACACCACCACCCCCACCTGACACAATGATGTCCCTTGTGCTGCTCTGATTTTCCCTTCACGGGAGAAACAACAATGCCTGTTAGATGAGAATGTTGAAGAATATTCAAATATTTAAATATGCTTATTAGTTAGTCTGTGGCAATGTGAGGCAAAATGAGCATTTGTCCAGAGCACAAACCTGTTGAACAGAATCTTAATGTGGGGACAGGTTTCATCTATTCTACCTTTGTTTCCAAAGGGAATTGGCAAACATTTGTTTCGCTAGATCTAGTACAAAGGCTTTCTCCTTCTGAGGCCCCCTTCCTAGCACCATCCTCACATGTTTTAAATATAGAAAAAACATTTGTAGAATGCTTCGTTTTATTAGGCACTGCCACAAACATATCTTGTTTAAACCTCTCCATTCCACTATGAGGTATTTAAGGCAGGCACTGATATTCTCACTTCAAAGACAAGGGAAGGGAAACTCAAATAGGTTAACTGATTTGTTCAGCTGTTAAGTGGCCACATTTCTCTCAAACTCAAGTCTATCTTCACATTTCTCCCTCTCACTCTCTCTCTCTTTTCCCTAATAAAAGCTTTCTCAAATGCAGAAAATGCACACACACAAACCTAATGGCAATTCAAAATTTTCAGAAATATATTGTAATGCATATTTTGCTAATATGAAGACTTTGATCACTAATTGAAATCAAGTGTGTGGAATATTTCATCATGAAATAGTGACCTCCAAAGACCTATACACACCAAATGTCTTTTAAAGACAAACTTAAATATATGGAAAATTTCAGACACACACACCAAAGTAGAGACAAGGAACTCCCATGGATTTATCACCTAATTCAACAATTGTAACATTTTTCCATCAATAAATACTTCATGAAACTCATTAAGATAAAACTTCTACAAAAATCTTTAAACTGTTCAATAGTTTTTACCCATAATATCGTTATGACATCATCTTTTTGTAAGATATGAATTTTCTGATTTCTAGAGAAAACATTAAAACTTGAAGTTTTTCTCAGAGCTCTCTGAGCATTTTCAAAAAGCCAAGTTTTAGAAGGAGAACATGTGAGAATTCCACAAATATTTGTAATATAAAAAAATAGAGACAAACCAGTCTCTCTCTATTTATAAACAATACATGCTTTCATATCATTGTTGAAACTAAAGTACATAATTTTCAGTTATGCATAATAAAATATGTAATTAAGCAACATTCCATGGTGGATTAAAGAATTAAAAGCTTCAGGTGCAGAAAAGAATTTGTTGGCATTTTCCTTTTCAAGGTGGTATTTTGAGGTGTTACTTTTCATTTTCCTTTGACATCTTACACACAAATAAATAGACAAAAACAGGTGAGAAGCAGAGAAAATGAAGAATTGGCTCTATTACAATAGACCTGAAAAACATAACTAAGTAGAATATTTGCAATATGCCCAAGAAGGCTAAATAAAAAAGAACAGAAATCTTAGCTTGGAGAGAAAAATCCCTAAACAGAGGTATATGCCTCAAGAAATAGAAATAGCATAATAAAAACTTAACTGGATTTGGTAATTCCTATATTTCAAACTACATTAAATTAATCCACACTCCAGTTGGTACAGTCCAGCAAACTTATTTTTCAAATGAAGAGCTAAATTTAATTAATAATTCTGTGCTGTAAACACTGAAGTTGATACAGGCATTTGGCATTTGTCCTATTTTTTTAAAGGATAATACATCATATAAAATCAAACTACTTAAATGTCAGAATGTGTCAGGATGATTCTGAAAATAAATTATTCTACCAAGCATCTAAGAAGAAAATAATCTTATAGAAATGAAACTGCATCTAACATCAGTAGGACTTGCTATCTAGTGTCTAAAATTGTTCATGTAATGCTTAAACTACAGTTATAATCAACCATATAAGATCAAGTAAATTCAATATCATGTACTTATATCACTCAAATCCTGCCACAGAAATATGTTCAGTGAACGAATGAATGAATGAAATTAGACAATAGAAAAACCATTGAACAGATTGCATGGGCATGAGAACTACATCCTATCGACAGTCCTCTTAGTGGGGTATTCTAAATTGACATGCAAAGAGGCATCTGTGGGCCTTTAAAATATCACATCTCATGGTCCTGTTGAAATATAACATTGTTGTACATCTGATTACAAAAAGAATTTGCCAAGACTTTCACATATACGACAATGAAATAGTATCTAAAAGAAAAAAATACAACAAAATTAATGCAAACTTGAAAATAACACAAATTGGAAGGAAAGTTTGACACACAGAAATGAATATCATGAGATCCTATACAATTTATTAGAGGGGTCTACCAAAATTATTGATGTATGATTAACATAAACTTTACCGATTTACAGTATACAATTGTTTTGACATATATGTGAAAAATATACATGAAATGTTTGTATGTATATACAAATACATACATACACACAACTTGGAAACATATTGAACATATCCATCACCCCAGTAGTTTCCTTGTGCCCCTAATCCCTCCCTCCTATCCTTTCCGTTAGCATCAATCACCACTCCCATGAAATCATTGATCTGCTTTATAATGAAAATTAAATTCAAGTACCCTAAGTCTTCTATATTTTTTTCCTTCTTCTTCTAACTTATTTCAGTGATTCTGGGTACTTTCATTATGAATTTTAGATTCAGATTGTCAATTTCTAAAAAAAAAAAAAAAAAAAAATACAGGATTTTGATTGACATTGCTTTCACTCCATAGATCATTTTGGGGAGAACTAGCATGTTAACAATATTGAATCTTTAGATGGATCCATAAACACAATACATTTCTCCATCTATTTAAATCTTTACTTTCTCTCAGCAATGTTTTATAGTTTCCATGTACAGTTCCAGCACATCTTTGTCAGATTTATTTCATATTATTAGCAATACTAAATTATCTCATTTTTCTATTTGATTGTAAGTGATATTTTTACACATTTTCATTTCTAATTGTTTGTTTTTAGTATAGGGAGATACAACTGATTTTCTTTTGTATATTGAGCTTTTATCCTACAATGTAGTCTGAACTCACTCAATAGTTCTAGTAGCTTTTAGATTTCACCATCAGATTTTCTGCATAGACAATCATGTCACCTCTGAATAAAGACAATTTTATTTCTTCTTTCCAATCAAAATCCTTCTTTCTTTTTAGTTCCTACAATGTCTAGTAAAATGTTGAGTAGAGATAGATAGTAAGAACAGATATCCTTGCTTTGTTCCTGAAGCTAAGTGCTAGCTCTGTTCTAAGCCCTTTACAATACAAATTCACTTATTCTGTAAAAAGACCATGGAAGGTAGCTACATTATGATCACTACAGAAAGGTTACGTAACTGGCCCCAGTGGATATGCTGTTCAACTCTCAAAATGCAGTTGTACTTTTCGCCCTATACTCACTGGTCTATCATGACTTACCACAAGGAATCAGCTTCTGATTAGGTTGTCAGGCTAATCCATAAAATCCTATTTAACCAAAATTAAGATGAAATATGGTAAGGGGAGTAAGAGGAAAATTGTGCAAAAGAATAAAACTAAGAGAAGAATAGGAGAGCTAGGAGAAGGGAGAGGGACACAGGAAGAGAAGGATGAAGGGTGTGTTGGAGAGATGATAGGAAGACTTTGGCTGGTAAGTGCAATTACTCAAAGGGGAAGCATACTTGCTGCATGTGTTCATATTATGAGTGAAAAACAAATTCTAGGAACCACATAGAAACTTACTTCGTAATGATTCTAAAGAGATTACCTATTTATAAGTTTGGTGCTTTCTATAAAATGCTTTAATTTTGGAAAAAGAATGTATTTATACACACAATTGACCCTGGAACAATGACGGAGTTAGGAGCACCAACACCCCACACAGCCACTTATAACTTCTGACTCCTCCAAAACTTAACTACTAATAACCTACTTTTGACTTGAAGCCTTATCAATAACATAGTCTATTAACATGCATTTTGCATGTTATATGTGTTGTATAATGGATTCTTACTAAAGTAACCTAGAGAAAAGAAAATGTTATTAAGAAAATCATAAGGAAGAGAAAATACATTTGTAGTGATGTACTATATTTATCGATGTCATAAGCTTACAATTTACTCACAAGATGAATCCTCTGTCTAAAATGCTGGGCCACCATGGCTGCAGACCTCAATCTATGATACATATCAAGCAATTTAACTTTTTCTTGTAATGTCATCACTTTGCTCTGCTTCTTGAAAGCACTGCCAGTATCACTAATGACACTTTGTATGTGTCCCATGTTACTCAAGATTTACAATATTCCACTAAACATCATGAAAAAGACACAGTAACTACGAAAGATCACTTTTTACTGAGATGCAATTTACTGGAGAGAGGAACAGATCACATGAAGGTGATTAATTAGTGTCACGTGGTGTTTTAAGCAGACACTTGAAGCATGTAAGCTCAACACAGTAGCTACAGAGGTACAGTATGGACTGCCGTTAATTTTATGCAGTTATGGTTTAGCACTGCACCTTTACATTTGTTTACATTTCTCTAGACTGTGAATGGCACATGTACAGTCTGTTTGTGTTCCTAGGTTCTGATAATTTTAACTTTTTAAAAGAGATTTATATATATTTTATGGTAGGGAATGATAAAAATAGACTGGTATCTACGTATATTTTATGCATTCATGACATACTTAACTTTTTCTTAATGTTTTCATTGTTTCTAGGCTACGTGGTTCTTCTTCAAGTTTTTTCAAATTGTTGCAAATATCAAAAAAAATCCCAATATCTTTATTGAAAAAAATTCATGTGTAAGTGGACCTGCACAGTTCAAACCCATGTTTTCAGCATCAACTATATAATGTTAGAGGAGATAAAATGATAATGCCCTAGATCAAAGATCAGCTAGCTCTGGTTCATGTGCCCAGTTTGACCTACCACCTGTTTTATAAAGTTTTGTTGGAACACAGCCGTACCCATTCATTTACCTATCTCTATGGCTGCTTTTGTGCTACGACAGCCAAGAGTGGTTGTAAAACAGACCATATGACCCACCAAGCCTAAAATATTCACTCTCTGGTCCTTTACACAAAATGTTTGTCAACCTCTGCCCTAGATCACTAAGCTGCGCCTAAGTTTGCAAAGGTCAAACATTAAAGCAATTTTCTGGATAACTTGTATCAAAACAAAATAATCATTTCAGTGTTTCTCAGAAGAGTTGGAGCATATATTAACCAGAAAACTCTTTCACTCCCAGTTCTACATTTCACTTGATGTGTATGAAGAACCTAATTTTTGTGTTTCTATTAATTACATTGGCCTACACACGAGCATGAGATCAGAGATCCTACACCCTGTTGCTCACCCGTAAATATTCTATAAATTTAGAAAATTATTGAGTAGAAACTTCACCCCTTCTTGATAAACTCTAGAAGTGTTAATATTCTTGGCAAAATTGTTTTTGCACTAATTGCTGTATCCATCTGCTCTGTGAGATTGATTAGACTGTGAGAGCATTTGCTCTCTCCTGCAATCAATGCTTCCTGGCCCAGCAGAAAGCTAGAGCTGTTTTATTTCCATCCTGAGAAGGACGCGCCACTGACAACTGTAAGCTTTTCCTTTGAGGATTTGAGATTAAATTGGCACTTGGTTTGATGGTCCTTTGGGAAATGATTCAGTCTAGAGAGAGTTCCATTGAAGTAAACCAAGACCACGAGGATTTAAATGATTCCTTCTTACACAAAGAACCCTCCCCCCACCCCGATTTCGGAAAGGCTATTTTTTGACACCCAGTTGTTTGGTGCTATATCCTGAAGAAATGTTCTACTGACCACTGGAGAACCAATGTAGAACAAAGGGCTCTGCCCTCGTCTCTCTTAACTATCCGGCTCATGAAACCTGCAGAGACTGAGTAATGCTGTCAGTGTGTCTAGGAGAAAGCAGCTGCAAGGACTAATTCTGTCTGGATTGGCTGATATTTATCTGAATTTTATTTATTTATTTGCTAAAAATACACTCATCACGATAGCCTCTGGTAAAAAAAAAAAAAAAAAATGGGGAAAACATGAGAAAGACATAATAAAATTTTATGCAAAAATAGCAACAAATTGTAATCCTCCTCATGGATCTTAATGTAACACCATATTGGACAATCATTCCAGAATCTGGGAGTATGTGGTATAGTGTACTACACAGAATAAGCAACTTGATTTTACAGATCAAGTGTGAAAAGATACTCTTCTCTGTAAGCCTCACAGAACGAATCTGGAGAGTATTTCATTTAACGAAATTGTATACTCTCCTTACTTTGAGCCAGGCAGTGTTAGTTTAAAATTCCCATTTCCAGAAAGGCCAACTACAACAGGAGTTCCCACACACTTGACTCTTCATACATGTCTAAGGAAAGCTGGGTTTCCACTGGACCAGAACGAATTGAGAAAAATAAAAAGACAATGGAGCTCACTTTTTTACAGTGCTAAATTTGTGCATCTGAAAGGACTGAATCTTCTGAGCCTTTAGTCTTTTACTTCTGGCAGTAAAACACCTCTTCTGTGAAAAGATGGTGATAAGTTATAAGAAGGTCATTTGTTTTCTACTGTCCTTATGTGGTGCAATGAGTAGAAGGCATTCTTACAGAGACCACCTTCAAAGATTTTTTTTGTTTTGTTTTACATATTTACAACATTTAATACCTAAGAACCTTTGAATTTGGCCAGCAGTTGTCAAACCTTTTAGACTCAGGATTTCTTTACATTCTTAAAAACTATTGAGACTTCTGCTTCTGGGAAAATGGAGCAGATATACTTTTCCTTATTCCTTCTGCTGAGTACAATTAAAAAGCCCTGAACATTATACATAAAACATGCACTGAAAGACTCTGAAAGTGGACAAGAAGAAGGAAGACCAGGTAGGGGCCTCAGGACCGAAGGAACAACATAGTGATATGTGCCCTGGATTTTCTTTTTGCCTCATCCATCCCAGACTTGTAGCTGAAGAGGCTAGCAACCCAGAAATAGCAATGGATATGACAAAGGAAGTCTCCCAAAGCCTGTTCTCTCTAACTGAAGGAAAAGAGAAAGGACAACTTAGCAAGACAGAAAACTTTTAGACCATAACTATGTCACTCCAGCCAAACACTATAGAAAAACTGCGGCCCTACCTCCACCCAGGCCAAAAATGTTGAGTGAGGAGCCCAGATTTCTACCCTCGAGAGGCTATAAAAAGGTTCCCCAGTGTCCCCAGGCAGTGGTGTCTGAAGAGAGCCTACTGGACAGTCAAGACTTTTATCACTGCCCAGTGGTGACAGAGTCACCCAAACCACCACCCAATTATGTCAGTGGAAGGTGCAAAAGGAGTAGTAACAAGGTACTCCCACTTCTCCCAGCCAGGGAGATAGCACTGGAGTCCTAGTGGGGAGCTGGAACTCCTATCCCCACTTGGCAGTAAAAAGGTGGCATCCCTACTTTCCTTGCCAAAGCAATGTCAAAAAAAGACAGCTAAAATAGAGGATTTAAATAAGATCCAGAGTCTCATAACATAATACCCAAAATATCCAGGTTTTAAGAAAAAAATAAGAAATTATACTGCAACCCAAAAAAATCTCAAACTGGATATAAAAAAGGAATCAATAGGGGTAAAGGGAGAGGGGAGGATAAATATGTGGCACACAGATGATTCTTAGGGCAGTAAAACTACTCCCTATGATACCATAAGGGTGGGAACATGTCATTGTAAATATGCCCAAACCCGTAACATGTACAACACCTTGTAATGAACCCTAATGTAAACTATGGACTCTTGGGGATGGTGATCTGTCAGTGTAGGTTCATCGACTGTAACAAACGTACCACTGTGGTGGGGGATGTCACAATGGGCAGCTATGCATGTGTGACCATGAGGGCAGGGATGTATGAAAATCTCTGTACCTTCTGCTCAATTTTGCTGTGAACCTAAAACTTCTAATTTCCTATTTTTGGTGGTAAAACACCTCTTTTGTATTCTGTCTGTTAGAACTAAAAATGCATTTTTTTGCTCTAAAAAAATGAAGCTTATTAAAAAATGTTTAAACCTAAGTATTACTTACACTAGTTTGAATTAATATGTTATGAGAAGATAAGGTTTTTTTTTTTTTTTTTTTTTGAGACGGAGTCTCGCTCTGTCACCCAGGCTGCAGTGCAGTGGCGCGATCTCGGCTCACTGCAAGCTCCACCTCCCGGGTTCACGCCATTCTCCCGCCTCAGCCTCCGAGTAGCCGGGACTACAGGCGCCCGCCACCACGCCCGGCTAGTTTTTTGTATTTTTTTTAGTAGAGACGGGGTTTCACCATGTTAGCCAGGATGGTCTCGATCTCCTGACCTCGTGATCCACCCGCCTCGGCCTCCCAAAGTGCTGGGATTACAGGCTTGAGCCACCGCGCCCGGCCGAGAAGATAAGGTTTTTAATGTTGTTCATGACTGTGGGGAGCAATGAAAATTATTTCAGATTAAAAAAATAGACCTAGGCTGGGCACAGTGGTTCACACCTGTAGTCTCAGAACTTGGGGAGGCCAAGGCAGGCAGAGTTTTTGAGCCCAGGAGTTCAAGACCAGGTTGAGCAACATGACAAAACCTCATCTCTACAGAAAATACAAAAATTAGGCAGACATGGTAGTGTGCACCTGCAGTCCCAGCTACTTGGGAGGCTGAGGTGGGAAGCTCATGTGAGGCCAGAAAGGCAAGGCTGCAGTGAGCCATGATTGTGCCACTGCACTCCAGCCTGGGCAACAGGAGGGAGACCTGTCTCAAAAAAATAAAATAAAAAGAAAGAAACATGGACCTATTATGATTGCTTTGCTCCACAATGAAATAGAGAAATATAGGATATATTCATTTTACCCACTTTTAGAAAAAAGATCAAGATAGAAAAGAATTTATATGTGTGGCTTTTTAAAAGATCATCTTTATAAAATAAACATATTAAGCATTAAAAAATACAATATGTGCAGACATGGAGATTACAGAAATGTCAGAATTATCCAATACAGATTTTAAAGCAGTCATATAAATTGCTTCAATGAGCAAGTACAACATGTTGAAAACAAATGAAGAAATACAAAGTCTCGGCAAACGAATAGAAGATATAAACAAGAACCAAATAGAAATTTTAGAACTGAAAAGTACAAAAACTAAAATAAAAAAAAACTGAGGGGATTGGCTGAACAGCAGACTACAGACAGAAGAGAAAAGATCAGTGTATGGAGGACAGAACAATATATGTTACCAAGTCCGAACAACACAGAGGAAAAACGCCACCCCCAAACCCAATGAGCAAACAAAGCTTCAGAGATCTGTGAGATGATCAGTAAAGATCTAACACTGATGTCTTCTGAATCGTAGAAAGAGAAAGAAAGCAAAGCTGAAGAAGTACTTACATATTATATATTTTACTTTTTTAGTGTATTTACTACTATATCCCACTTCAAACCTCTATGGATTCCAATTTCATTGAGTTTGGCTATTATAAATATATCATCTGGAAAATTTTAAAAAAAAAGAAAAAGAAGTAATAGCTGAAAACTTCCCAAATCTAGCAAAAGACATATAGTCAAATTGATGAAAAGTAAAGACTAAGAAATTATCTGGAAAAAGCAAGAGAGAAACAACAAATTACAAACAGGGGAAAAACAATGTGAAAAACAGCACATTTCTCATCAGAAACCATGGAGAACAGCAGAAAGTGACATACCATTTTTTAAGAACAGGAAGAATACAACTGTCAATGCACAGGTTAAGAAGGGGATGGGACGGAAAGTGGGTCTGACTATAAAAGGGAACCATGAGAGCTCACTGCAATGATGAAAATGTTCAGTATCTTTATTGTATCAGTGTCAATGTCCTCTTTGTGATATTGTGCTATCATTTCCAAGATGTTTCTCTTGGGGATAACTAGGTAAAGGATGCATAGATCTCTATGTATTAATTCTTAAACTGCATGTGAATCTACAATTATCTCAAAATAAAAAGTTTAGTTAAAAATAAATTGTTGAATCAAAAATAGAAATACCATATGATCCAGCAATCCCACTTCTGGGTATATATCCAAAAGAATTGAAAACAGGATCTTGAAGAGCTATTTGCACACCCATATTCATAGCAGCACTATTCACAGTAGCCAAGAGGTGGAAGCAAATCAAATGTTCATTGACAGATGAATGGATAAACAAAATGTGGTATATACATACAGTGGAACATTTTTCAGCTTTAAAAAGGAAGGAAATCCTGTCACATGTTACAACATGGATGAACCTTGAGGACATTATGCTAAGTGAAATAATCCAGTCACAAAAAAATAAATACTATATGATTACACTTATGTGAGGTATCTAAAGTAGTCAAATTCATAGAAACAGAAAGCAGAATGGGTTTTCCAGGGGCTGGAGGGAGGAGGAAAAGGGTAGTTGTTGTTTAATGGGTATAGAGTTTCTGACTAATGAGGTGAAAAAGTTCTGGAGCTCTGTTTCATGATAATGTGAATTTACTTAACACTACTGAACTGTACACTTAAAAATGTTTAAGATAATAAATTTTATGTTATTTGTTTTATTTACCACAATTAAAAAGAAGGAAAAAATTACTAAAAATCCCGAAGAATGTTTGTTTATAAAGATGGTAGCTATTAATATTTACCATATTTGACATTAAAACAGAAATTTAAAATCTATGTATTTGTAAATTCATTTAAAATAATTATAAAGCCATTGCTTATTAACATAAATACATTTTTATAAAAATTGCCATATTTCTGGAAATAATTTACAAGAATAGTGGTATTGTTTTACATTTTGCAAACTTCTTTTTTTGTTTGTTTGGTTTCTTTGAGACAGGATCTCACTCTGTCACCCAGGCTGGAGTACAGTGGTGCAGTTGATCATGGCTCGCTGCAGCATTAATCTCCCAGGCCCAAGTGATCCTCCTACTTCAGCCTCCTGAGTTGCTGGGACCACAGATGTGCACTACCATGCCAGGCTAATTTTTTTGGTTTGTTTACTTTTTGTAGAGATGAGGTCTTACTTTGTTGCCCAGGCCATCTCAAATTCTTGGGCTGAACCAATCCTCTTGCTTTAGCCTCCCAAAGTGCTGGCATTATAGGTGTGAATCACTGTTCCTGGCTTGCAAATCTTTTTAATGTCTGCCCCCTCAGAAGAGAGCTGGATTTTCACGTCTGCTTCTGCATTCAATTGCTATCATGTTACACATTTTGTAGCCTCTGGAAAACTACACTGTACATTCATGAAGGAATAAGAATAAACAGGCCAAATAACTCCTCATTATTATTATTGTGAACATAGTTTTAACCTTGCAGATCCCAAAAAAATTCTTGGGGATCCCAACATGTTTCAAGATTACACTTTGAGAACCACTAAACAAGACCATTTATCACCCCAACAGAAAGAGCACTGTAGTGCATTGAGCTATTGGTCACGCAGTTCTTGACTCCCATGTGGTAGTGTTTACATCCTCATTCCTGCCATGGAGAAGTGCATTCTCCCACCCCTTAATTTTGGACTTGGCAATGTGATTTGCTTTGGCCAATGAAATGTTAGCTGATTTGAGAAAAGTGCGGGTGTTAAATGTCTTGGGTAGCTACTTTCCCTTCAGCTGAAACCCCATAATAAACATGGAGCAGACATGAGCTCAACTTACAGTGACGAAACAAACTCAACCAAACACCCAGATTAAAGCAGAACTCAACTGAGCCCACCTTGATTAGCTTAATCCACATACTGCAGATTCATGACTAGAAGAATCAATACTTATCATTGGATGCCACTGAGTTTTGGGTTGGTTTATTATACAGTATTACTGTGACAATGATTTACTAACTAAAGCCTAAATCTTGTCAATAGAATAACTGAGAAGAAACAGCAGGATTATTCAGATAAAAGAAAGATAAAAGCAAAGGGCAAAATTATAATCTTATCAAAAGAATTCTGATCATGAATCTTGTCTTAAATGAGGTCAGAACAAAAGAAAATTCATTAAAAACACAACTAAAGTTCAGTGAAATGAAAGACAAATTCTTTGATGAGAGTAGCCATGAAATATTACTGAAGATGACCCAGACAGGAAGAAGCTCTCTTTCCTTGCATAGGGAAGCTACTAAAGGTGAATTCCAGTAGAGAATTTTAGAAACCACGTAGAATGAAGCCTAAAGTTGCTCTTCTGGGAATGGGAAGGCTTGGATATTTATCCACTGATTTCTACCTCTCATTGATGGTAAGATGCCACTCGATCTATTAAATCTAGTAGGTTTGAATTGTTATCATGATAGTTATTCTTAATATAATTTTGTTGACAAAGAGTTGCCAACTATAGCAGGAAATACTAGAAATGTGATTGTGGTGGAACAGGCAAACTGAACATATTCCAGATAACCACTTACCTGGGAATATTATCAATTCACACGTTGATTAAGCCAGGCCTTTCATAATGCGGTCCAGAGAGGAATGCCCTTGGTTCTTTTTAGAAATGCCAGTTCCTAAATATCTGAGGGTGACTCTTATATCCATGAAATGTCAGACTTACTTAGACTGAAATTTAGGATCTATGGATTCGGAAGTAACAATCCGTTGATAGGGAAAGCACAGAACAGTGGAGAAAGATTTTTTTTTTCACTCTAGAAAAAAGCATACTACAGTCTATTAATTTCCAGATTCAAATCTCACCTACACATATCATTATATATTTTATTCTATTCTGTTGTCCCCAACAACTCAATTTTGAAATAGTGTGGTTTTGAAACAGTGTGGAGGACATATGAGGATATCTAAAACTGGTGACAAATCAATCATAAGTAGAAAATCCTGCAATGAAGAAAACGCTACCAAAATACAGAGAAAAATCTCTCTCCAGGACATTCACCACAGATCTTTATTCCTGAAAATGTTTCAAGGTTGTTTAATTGTTTTAAAAATGTTATCATGAAGTTCCTCTTCCTACTAGCTAAAATGGGTAGGGTGACAGTGAGATGAAATGGGAATTCAATTTACAACCAAAAACAGTATCATCCATACGATTCTCCAATCAATAGGCCTCTAATACATGAAAATTTACTTTCCAGTTTTTCAGTTAAAGACTGAAATACAAAACAAATTCACTTTCACTATAAATATATGTTAGAAAAAAATCTTTATCAATAAGACTTAGGTATAATATTGACCTGGTTTTAATTTATTCCAGTATACCCTTCCATGTTCAGAACAGTTGTTTCACTGGAATAGAGATTGCTGGCTAGATGACAATTCAAAAAGTTAAGATGGGGTAAATTTAAGAGAATCAAAGTCACAGAGCATATCTTCAAACATAATGGAATGAAACCAGTAACAGAAAAACATGGGAAAGTCTCCAAACACAAGTTAAACAATATACTTGCAAATAATCCATGGGTGAATGAGGAAATCCAAAAAGATGTTTTAAAATATTTTGAAGTGAACAAAAATTAAAATACACTACTTTCAAGCAGTGCTTTGAAAGAAATTTATAGCATTAAGGGCTTGTACTAGAGAAGAAAAAAGTCTCAAAGAAATAACTTAGTTTACCATCCTTATAAATTAGAAAAAGTAGACCAAAATAAGCCAATTACGCAGAAGGAAGAAAATAATGAGCAGAAATTTTAAAAATAAAAACAGAAAAACAATTAGAAAATAAAACCAAAAGCTGATTCTTTGAAAATATCAATAAAATTGATAAACCTCTAACAGGATGACAAAGGGAAAAAAAAGACTCAAATTATGCATATCAGAAATGAAAGAGGAGATATCACTACAAACCCAGCAAATGGCAAAAAAAAATAATGAAAGAACACTATGAACAATTCTGCATACATACATTTGCAAACCAAGATGAAGGGGACTAATTCCCCTAAATCCACAAACTACCAAAACTCACCCTAAATGAAATGTGTAACCCAAATATCTCTATAATTATTAAATAAATTAATTTTAGAGTTAAGAAAAAATATTTTTTTAAAATTTCCAGGTTCAGGTGATTTCACTGGTGAATTCTACCAAACATTAAAATGAGAAATAATACTAAGTGTGCACAGAATTGAATTTTCACAGAATAGAAAAGGAAGAGACACTTCTCATTCATTTTATGAGACTATTATCCTCATACAACACCAACTACATTAAAAGAAAACTATAAACCAGTATCTCTCTCAAAAACAAAGTTACAAAAATACTTTTAAAAAAGAGCAAATTGAATCCAGCAACATATAAACAGAATAATACACCACAAACAAGGGGGATTTGTCCAGAGAATGCAACACTTGCTCAATGCTTGGGAATCAATCAATGCAATCTACCATATTAGCAACTGAAAGAAGAAAACCCACATGATAATATCAATGCGGAAAAGCATTAGAAAAAATTCTACTTACAGCAAACTAGAAATAGAAGTAAACTTCCTCCACCTGATAAACGGCATCTATAAAGAAAAAAGAAAGAAAGAAAAAACCCTACAACTAACATCAAAATGTGGAAAGGCTGAATGCTTTCTACTTAAGATCAAGGGAAAGACAAGGATGTCCACTCTCACCAACCTATTTTGTACAATAGGGTGAGAAAAAAAAAAAGGCAAATGGTCTGGAAAGAAGGTTAAACTAGCCCTATCTGCAGATAATATGATATATTTTATGTAGAAAATTCCAAGAAATCTGTCCAAAAAAACCTTCAGGAGATAATAAGTAAATTTAGAAAGGTCATGGAAATCAAGGTCAACAAGTAAAAATAAGTTACATTTCTATAAACAAGCAATGTAAAATTAAAAACTGAAATTTAAAAACAATACCATTTATAAAAGCTTCAAAAAATTAAACACTTAGGTATGTATCTATCAAAACATGAACAAGATCTATGTATTAAAGCTATAAAACACTGCTGAAAGAAATCAAAGAAGTCATAAATAAATATATTGATGGATTAGAAAACAGCAAAATGAAAATATCAATTCTCCCCACATAATATATAGATTTAATGCAAGTGATCAAAATTCCAAAATGATTTTTTGTATATTTATGCAATGTTCTAAAATTTATACAGAAATATGAAGTAAAAAGAATAGCTAAAACAATTCTGAAAAAAAAGTTGAAAGGAATCATATCATCCAATTTTCACACTTACTATACAGTTACAATAATCAAGGTAGTACTGCATTGGCAAAATGATAGACATAGATCCATGCAACAGAATAGAGAAGACAGAACTAGACTTGCACAAATGTGCCCAACTGATTTTTTACACTGTGCAAAGGAATTCAATGAAGGAAGCATAATCTTTTCAGCAAAGGGTGTTAGAACAAATTGAATGTCCATAGGCAAAAATATTAACCTCTTCTGCACCTGTTGAGATAATCATGTGGTTTTTGCTTTTAGTTCTGTTTATGTGATGAATCATATATATTGATTTGCATATGTTGAACCAACCTTGCATCCTAAGGATAAAGCCAACTTGATAGTGGTGGATTAGCTTTTCGATGTGCTGTTGGATACAGTTTGCTAGTATTTTGTTGAGGATTTTTGCATCTGTGTTCATCAAGGATATTAGCCTGAAGTTTATTTTTGTTGTTGTTGTTGTTGTGTCTCTGCCAGATTTTGGTATCATAATGCTGCTGGCCTCATAGCATGAGTTAGGGAGGAGCCCCTCCTCCTTAATTTCTTGGAATAGTTTCAATAGGGGTACCAGCTCTTCTTTATACATCTGGTAGAATTTGGCTGTGAATCCATCTGGTCCTGGGCTTCCTTTGATTGGTTGGCTTTTTAGTACAGATTCAACTCTGGAACTCGTTTATCAGTCTGTTCAGGGATTCAATTTCCTCCTGGTTCAGTCTTTGAAGGTTATATGTGTCTGGGAATTTATTCATTTTTTTCCTATATTTTCTAGTTTGTGTGCACAGAGGTATTCACAATAATCCCTGATGGCTTTTTGTATTTCCGTGGGCTCAGTGGTAATGTCCTCTTTCTCATTTCTAACTGTGTTTATTTGGCTTTTATATCTTTTCTATTAGTATTGTTAGCAGTCTATCTATCTTATTAATTGAAAAAAAAATCTCCTGGATTTGTTGACCTTTTGTATGGTTTCTCATGCTAAAGTTTGTTCAGCTCAGTTCTGATCCTTGTTATTTCTTGTCTTCTGCTAGCTTTGGGGTTGGTTTGCTCTTGCTTATTTAGTACTTCTAGTTATGATGTTAGGTTGTTATTTTGAGATCTTTCTAACTCTTTGATGTGGGCATTTAACACTATCAACTTCCCTCTTAACACTGTCTCAGCTGTGTCCTAGAAATTGGTATGTCGTGTCTTTGGTGTCTTTAGTTTCAAAAAATTTCCTGATTTCTGCCTTAATTTCATTATTTACCCAAAAGTCATTCAGGAGCAGGTTGTGCAATTTCAATGTAATTATATAGTTTTGAGTAATTTTATTGCACTCTGGTCCGAGAATGTGGTTGTTACTATTTTAGTGTTTTTTTTTTTTTTTTTGAAAGGCTTTCAATAAAATACAACATCCCGTCATGTTAAAAACCCTCAACAAACTAGACATTGAAGGAACATATTTCAAAATAATGCAAGCTATCTATGACAAACCCACAGCCAACATCTTACTGAATGGGCAAAAGCTGGAAACATTCTCCTTGAAAACTGGCACAAAACAAGGAAGTTCTCTCTCACCACACCTATTCAACATAGTACTTGAATTCCTGGCCAGAGCGATCAGGCAAGAGAAAGAAATAAAAGGCAAACAAATAGGAAAAGAGGAAGTCGAACTATCCCTGTTTGCAGATGACATGATTCTGTATCTCTGGCCCAAAGCTCCTTGATTTAATAAACAATTTAAGCAAAGTTTCAGGATGCAAAATCGATTTGCAAAAATTAGTAGCATTCTTGTACAACAACAACATCTAAGCCAAGAACCAAATCAGAAATGCAATCCCATTCACAATTACAATTGCCACAACAAGAATAAAATTCTTACGAATACAGCTAACCAGGGAAATGAAAGATCTCTACAACAAGAATTACAAAACACTGATGAAAGAAATCAGAGGTCACACAAACAAGTGGAAAAACATTCCATGCTCATTGGATAGGAAGAATCAATATCATTAAAATGGCCATATTGCCCAAAGCAATTTACAGATTCAATGCTATTCCTATCAAACTACTAATGACATTCTTCACAGAACTAGAGAAAACTATTTTAAAATTCATATGGAACCCAAAAAGAGTCTGAATAGCCAAGGCAATTCTAAGCAAAAAGAACAAAGCTGGAGACATCACATTATCTGACTTCAAACTATATTACAGGGCTACAGTAACCAAAACAGAATGGTACTGGTATAAATACAAAAATATAGTCCAATGGAACAGAACAGACAGCCCAGAAATAAGGCCACACACCTAAAACCACCTGATCTTCAACAAAGCTGACAAAACAAGCAATGAGGAAAAGAGTCTCCATTCAATAAATGGGGCTGAGATAACAGGCTAGCTATAGGCAGACAACTGAAACTAGATTCCTACCTTTACACCACATATAAAAATCAACTCAAGATAAATTAAAGACTTACATGTAAAACCTAAAACTATAAAACCCTGGAAGACAACCTAGGCAATACCATTTTGGACATAAAACTTGCCAAGAATTTTATGATGAAACCCCAAAAGCAATTGTAACAAAAGCAAAAATTGAAAAATGGGATCTAATTAAACTTAAGAGCTTCTGTACAACAAAAGAAACTATCAGCAAAGGAAAGAGACAACCTACTGAATGGGAGAGACTATTTGCAAACTACGTATACAACAAAGGTCAATATCCAAATCTACAAGGGACTTAAATAAATTTACAAGCAATAAACAGCTCCACTAATAAGAGGGCAAAGGACATGAACAGACATTTTTCAAAAGACACATATGTGGCCAAAAAGCATATGAAAAAATGCTTAATTAACATCACTAATCATTAGAGAAATGCAAATCAAAACCACAATGAGATACTATCTTACAATAGTCAGAATGAATGGCTATTATTAAAAAGTCTAAAAACAACAGATGCTGGAGAGTTTGTGAGGAAAAGGGAACACTTATACACTGTTGGTGAGAGTGCAAATTAATTCAGGCATTGTGGAAAGCAGTGTGGCAATTCTCAAAGAACTTAAAACAGAATTACCATTTAACCCAACAATCCCATCACTGGGTATATACCCAAAGGAATATAAATCATTCTACCATGAAGACACATACAGGTGTATGTTCATTGCAGTACTATTCACAACAGCAAAGACATGGTGGAATCAACCTGAATGCCCATCAATGGCAGGCTGGATAAAGAAAATATGGTACATATATATCAGGGAATACTATGCAGCCATAGAAACAAATGAGATCATGTCCTTTGTAGCAACATGGATGTAACTGAAGGCCATTATTCTAAGTCAACTAACACTGGAACAGAAAAGCAAACACTGCATATTCTCACTCATTAATGGGATCTAAATGATGAGAACACATGGGCACTAGGAAGAAAACAACAGATACTCGGGCCTACTTGAGGGTGGAGGGTGGGAAGAGGGAGATCAGGAAAATTATCTATCAAGTTCTATGCTTATTACCCAGGTGACAAAATTATCTGTACACCACAACCCCATGACATGCAGTTTACCTATATAACAAACATGCACATGTACCCTTGAACCTAAAAAAAAAAGTTTAAAAAATTAACCTCAACCTAAACTTCACATCTTTTATAAAATAAATATATAAAGACGCCAGGAATAGTGACCCATGCCTGTAATCCCAGCACTTAGGGAGGCTGAGGTGGGAGAATTTCATGAGGCCAAGAGTTTGAAACTAACCTGGTCTACATAGCAAGACCCTGTTTCCAAAAAAATAAAAATGAAAAAAAACAGCTGGGTGTAGTGTCATGTACCTGTAGTCTCAGCTACTTAGGAGGTTGGGGAGAAGGATTGCTTGAGCCCAGGAATTCCAGCCTGCAGTGAGCCATGATCACACCACTGCACTCCAGCCTGAGTGACAGAGTAAGACTTTGTCTTGAAGAAAAAATTAACCTAAAATGAAACATGGGTCGAAATGTAAAAGTGTAAAAATTTTAGAATAAAAAGAGAAGGCCGGGTGTGGTGGCTGATGCCCATAATCCCAGCACTTTGGGAGGCCGAAGAGGGTGGAACACCTGAGGTCAGGAGTTTGAGACCAGCCTGGTCAACATGGTGAAACCCTGACTCTACAAAAAATGAAAAAAAAAAAAAAAAAAAAAGGCTGGGCATGGTGGCAGGCACCTGTAATCTCAGCTACTTGGGATTCTACTTGGGAGGTAGAATCACTGGAACCCAGAAGGCAGAGGTTGCAGTGAGCCGAGATGGCGCCATTGCACTCCAACCTGGGTGACAGAGGGAGACTCCATCTCCAAATAAAAAAGAGAGAGAGAAAAAATCCATGTGATCTTGGATTTGGCAATGAGTTCTTGAACATGACACCAAAACCATAAGCCATAAAACAAAAACATCAATAAATGGGACATACAAATTAAAAATGTTTGCTCTGCAAAAGACACTGTTCAGAAAAGAAAAGCTACAGATTGGGTGAAAATATTCACACATCTTATATTCAACAAAAGATTTATATCCAGGATATATGAATTCTCAAAGCCAACAAATAAACAAGCCCATTTTTTACACAGAGCAAAAGCTATCAACAGACACTTCAACAAAGAGTGTACAGATTTACACAGAGCAAAAGCTATCAACAGACACTTCAACAAAGAGTGTATCAGAATGTTGAAAAGATGTTCAACATCATTATCCGTCAGGGAAATACTGATTAAAACCACAAGGAGATACCACTACACACCCATTAGGTTTAAAATATACTGAAAATACCAAGTTTTGGAAAGGATGTGGAGTAACTGGAACTCTAATACATTGATTATGGAAATGCAAAATGAGACAGCCACTGTGGAAAATTGGTTGCTGGTTTCTTACAAATTTCAAGATATGCATGCTTTTTAATCCCATGATACTACTACTGAATATTTGCCCTAATGAAATAAAAACTTACATCCACACAAAAATCTGTACACAAGTTTATAGTAGTTCTATTCACAGTTGTCAAAAACTAGAAACACTCTAGATGTCCTTCAAACAAACAAACTGCAGGAAATTCATACAATAAACTACTATTGAGCAACAAAAAGGAATGAAATTTTGATAAATGACACAAGTTAAATCACAAAAGCATTGTGCTGAGTAAAAAAAGCCAACCTCAGAAAGGTTACATTTTATATGATTCTATTTACAGTTGAACCTCATTATTCATGAATTCTAAATTTACACATTCACCTACACACTAAAATTTATTTGTAACTCCAAAATGTATACTTGGGACATGTTCATGGTCATTTGTAGACATGCGCAAAGAGCACATTCCCAGCTGAGGTAGAATAAGACAATACTCTGCTTTCTTGTTTCAGCTCTCATCCTAAAGAAGTGCCCTTTTCAAAGTATATTTTTTTGCATTTTTGTGCATTCTGTTGGTGATTTTGCTGTTTAAATTGGCCCCCAAGCATAGTGTTGAAATGCTGTCTGTGTTCCTAAGTGCAAGAAGGCTGTGATGTGCCTTACGGAGAAAACATGTGTGTTAGATAAGCTTCATTCAGGCATGAGTTACAGTGCTACTGGTTTGAGTTCAGTGTTAATGAATCAACAGTCTACAGCAGACCCTTTGTATCTGTGGGTTCCACATCCATTGATTGAACCAACCACTGATCAAAAATATTTGGGAAAAAAAATTGCATCTGTGTTGAACATATAAAGACTTTTTTGGTCATTATTCCCTAAACAACAGAGAATAACGACTATTTACATAGCATTTATATTGTATTAGGTATTATAAGTAACCTAGAGATGGTTTAAACCATACAGGAGGATGTGCAGTAGGTTATATGCAAATGCTGCATCATTTTATGGTAGAGACTTAGGCATTCACAGATTTTGGTGTCCATGGGAGGTACTGAAACGAATCCCTCAAAGATACTGAGGGAAGACTGTATACTGAATAAGATATCTAAACAGAAACACATATAAAACAAGATTATGTATTGATAAGTTGATGAAGATGTTGTGATGAGAGGCTCACTGTTTAGCCCCAAGTCAACAGTTTAGTATTTGCTAATTCAGTATTCATAGCAACTTCATAGAAGATAACAACTAAGAATCAACTGCATATGATATTCCAAAAAGGCCACACTATAGGGATGGAAAATAGATCAGTAGTTTTGTGGAAGTGTGGAAGGGGAGTGTGAAATAGGTGTGATGACAAAGGAATGGCACAAGGGATATCCTGGTGGTGAGAGAAATGTTCTGTGTCTTCATTATGGTGGTGGATACACAAATGTATACATGTATTAGAATTTATGGACTTGCATATTAAAAGAGAAAAAGTCATTTCACTACATGACAACGTAAACATAAAATTTTTGAAAGCTTAGGAAGGCTATGTTATTGCAAAGGGCTTCCCTGCACTGATTATAATATACAAAACTTATATTCTATGTTTCTCCTTACACTGACTAATAACTGATGACTTCTATACCTTTGAATGATTATGAATTTGAACTCACATAGCTACAATCTACAGATTAAAACATTTGGAACATTTCACTTTGCTGAGTCTTTTTACAATTTGTATTCTTCAAAATCAACATACAAGAATCACTAGCATTCCTATGCAACAACATCCAAGGTGAGTACCAAATCTGGAATGTAATTCCATTCACAATTGCCACAAAAAGAATAAAATTCCTAGGAATACAGCTAACCAGAGAAGTAAAAGATCTCTACAAAACAAAACACTGATGAAAGAAATCAGAGAGCATACAAACAAGTGGAAAAACATTCCATGCTCATGGAGAGGAAGAATCAACATCATTAAAATGGCCATATTGCCCAAAGCGATTTACAGATTCAATGCTATTCCTATCAAACTACCAATGACATTCTTCACAGAACTAGAGAAAACTATTTTAAAATTCATATGGAACCCAAAAAGAGTCTGAATAGCCAAGGCAATCCGAAGCAAAAAGAATAAAGCTGGAGGCATCACATTATCTGACTTCAAACTATATTATAGGGTTACAGTAACCGAAACAGTATGGTACTGGTATAAAAACAGAAACATAAACCAATGGAACAGAATGACAGCACAGAAACAATGCTGCACACCTAAAACCATCTGATCTTTGACAAAGCAGACACAAACAAGCAATAGGAAAAGGACTCTCCATTCAATAGATGGTGCCGGGAAAACTGGCTACCCATATGCAGAAGATTAAAATAGACTTCTTTAAACCATGCACAAAAATTAACTCAAGTTGGATTAAATACCTAAATGTAAAACTTAAAGCTATAAAAACCCTGGAAGACAAGCTAGGCAATAACATTCTGGACATAAAATTTGCCAAGAATTTTATGATGAAGACCCCAAAAGCAATTGCAACAAAGACTAAAACTAAAAAACGGGAACTAATTAATCTTCAGAGCTTCTGCAGAGCAAAAGAAACTATCAACAAAACAAACAGACAACCTACAAAATGGTAGAAACTATTTGTAAACTTTGCATCAAACAAAGATCTAATATCCAAGGCTGGGCACAGTGGCTCACGCCTGTAATCCCAGCACTTTGGGAGGCAGAGGCAGTTGGATCACTTGAATTCAGGAGTTTGAGACCAGCCTGGCCAACATGATGAAATCCCGTCTCTACTAAAAATACAAAAAATAGCCAAGTGTGTAGTGCATGCCTGTAGTCCCAGCTACTCCAGAGGCTGAGGCAGGAGAATTGCCTGAGCCCAGGAGGTGGAGGCTGCAGTGAGCCAAGATTGTGCCACTGTGCCACTGCCCTCCAGATTGGGTGACAGAGTCAGACTCTATCTAAAACAACAACAACAACAACAACAAAAAAAAAAAACCCTAATATCTAGCATCTATAAGAAAATCAATTTTACAACCCCATTAAAAAGTGGGCAAAGAACATGACCCAGACACTTTTCAAAAAAAGACATACATGTGGCCAATAATCATATGAAAAAAGCTCAATATCATTGATCACTACAGAAATGCAAATCAAAACCACAATGAGTTACCATTTCATGCCAGTCAGAACAGCTATTAGAAAGTCAAAAAACAACAAATGCTGAAGATGTTGTGGAGAAAAGGGAATACTTATACACGGTTGGTGGGAGTGTAAATTAATTCAGCCATGTGGAAAGCAATGTGATGATCCCTGGAGGAGCTACAAACATAACTACTATGTGACTCAGCAATCCCATTACTGAATATGCACTCAAAGGAATGTAAATCATTCTATCATAAAGACACATGCTTATGTATGTTTATCGTAACACTATTCACAATAGCAAAGACATAGAATCAATCTAAATGGCCATCAATGGCAGATTGAATGAAGAAAATTTGGTACATATACATCATGCAATACTATGTAGCCATATAAAAGAATGAGACCATGTGCTTTGCAGGACCATGGATGGAACTGGAGGCCATTATCCTTAGCAAACTAATGCAGGAACAGAAAACAAAATACTGCATATTCTAACTTGTAAGTGGGAACTAAATGATAAGAACACATGGACACTAGAGGGGGAGAAACAGACACTGGGGCCTACCAGAAAGTGAAGACTGTGAGGAGGGAGAGGAGCAGAAAGCATAGCTATGGAGTACTAGGCTTAGTACCTGGGTGATAAAATAATCTCTACAACAAATCCCTGTGACATGAGTCTACCTATGTAACAAACCTACACATGTACCCCTGAAAGTAAAACAGATGTTAAAAAAATCAATCAAAAAATGGACAAAGGATTTAAATAGATAGTTCTCAAAAGAAGACATACAAATGGCAAACAGGCATATGAAAAGATGCTCCACATCACTGATCATCAGAGAAATGCAAATCAAAACTATGATGAGATATCCCCTTTCCCCTGTTAAAATAGCTTTTATCCAAAAGACGGACAATCACAAAGGCTGGCGATGACATCACTGATCATCAGAGAAATGCAAAGCAAAACTACGATAAGATATCGTCTTACCACAGTTAAAATAGCTTTTATCCAAAAGGCAGACAATAACAAAGGCTGGTGATGATAAGAAAAGGGAACCCTGGTATCTCCTGGTGAAAATGTAAGTTAGTACAAGCACTATGTAGAACAGTTTGGAGCTTCCTCAAAAAACTACAAGTAGAGCAACCATATGATCCAGCAATTCTACTTCTAGGTATATACGCAAAAAAAGAGTGGAAATAAGTTTGTCAAAGAGATATCTGCACTCTTATGTTTGTTGCAGCACTATTTACAATAGGCAAGATTTGGAAGCAAACTAAGTATCTATCAACAGATGAATGGATGAAGAAAATTTGGTACTTATACACATGGACTATTCAGCCTTGAAAACAATGAGATTCTGTCATTTGCAATAACATGGATGGAAGTGGAGGTCATTATGTTAAGTGAAATAAGCCAGGCACAAAAAGACAAACATCATATGTTCTCACTTATTTGTGGGAACTAAAAGTCAAAATAATTCAACTCACAGAGATAGAGAGTAGAGGGATGGTTACCAAAGGCTGGGAAGAGTACTGGGGGCTCATGGAGGTGGAAGATAGGGATGATTAATGGGTCCAAGAAATAGTTAGAAAGAGTAAGACCTACTATTGATAGCACAACAGGGTGACTGCAGTCAATAATAATTTAATTATACATTACAAAATAAATAAAAGAGTAAAACTGGATTTTTTGTAACACAAAGGATATACTTCAGGAGATGAATTCCCCATTCTTTATGTGATTACTACACATTGCATGCCTAAATCAAAACATCTCATGTACCATATAAATATATACACCTACTATGTACCCACAAAAAAATAAAAATTAAAAAAATTTACAAAATAATAAAAAAATTATCCTTGTTCCTAGGACTCTTCTCAAAACCACATTTATTTTACTTAAAGTCAACTGTTTTGAAGTGAGCTAAAAAGTTCAGCATTCTTCATTCATGTGACATGAGATTTTCAAAGTAGCAATAAAGGCCAGTATCTTACCAACTGCCTCCTCACTTGCCCACAACCACCATCACCACCAAAAACTGGAAATGTTAGAAACATTGAACTGAACTAAGCTACTAGTACTTCATAATTAAAATGAAAATATTAAACCTTAATATCTCATTACTGACCTAATCAGTGAGTATCTTACCTTCCAGAAATAAGATATCAGGGTTTGCTATGGGTATTTAAATGTACATACAACAACAGAACTAACTGATGTTTAGAATTTTTTCACTGTTTGTTAACTTAAAAATATGTAATAGAAGCGTTAGAATATAAACATCTATTTCTATTTTTCATGAACTTAACTTGGTATAGCACATAGGTGACATATTATACACTAAAACCACCAAAGACAGTAGACGTATTTTTATTTAAGATCTTTGTGTGATTAGGGAAATGTTTAGAAAAAAACAGAGCATTTCTTTTTAGGAGATGCAAAGTGGTTTTAGGCCTATGAGACTATAAACCCAGAAGAAATCATTCTGCCCTACAAGGCCAAATGTTGGGAGCGAACATAGCATAAACACATGAAAAGGAAATGGGATTGTTGCACTAATGAAGGAGTAGTTGAGATCAACAGACTCTTTGGGATATTCTGAGGCTTTCTCCTGGACGAGTGGGTCAGGACCAACCTGAGCAGAAAATGTTGATAGTATAAACTTCTGTTTTTGCTTCCTTTCTCCTTTCTTCATGGAGTTCTGTTCATGTTCTTTGAAGGCAGATACTTTTTGAGGGAGTTGAGGAATCTCAATGACAATAAAAAACAAAGATTATGATAACATTAATTGGCTTTTTAAAAGTCAGGACCATATGATCCAGCCATTGTATGCCTAGATATTCACCAAGAGAAATGAAAGCATATGTCCACACAAAGACTTGTATACAAATGTTTGTAGCAGCTTCAGTCATAGTAGTCCCAAACTGTAATGTCCATCAGTTCCATCAACTGGTGAATGGGTAAACAAATTGTGGCATAATCACACTATGGAATATAACTCAGCAATAAAAGGGTTAAATTACTGATATATACTACAGTGTAGATTAATTGCAAAACATTACACTGAATGAAAGAAGGCCAGATACGAGAAAGTGTATACTGTATTATTCTATTTAAAGATAATTCTACAAGAAGCAAAATTGATCTATAGTGACAGAAAGCAGATTAATGGTTGCCTGGGGCAGGGGTGGGGAAGATTATAATGGGACATGAGGGAACCTTTTGGGGTGAGGGAAGTGTTTTGTCAATTCTGGTGGTGGATATGCCAATAAATAAATTTGTCAAAACTTACAGAAATTGTTTCACTTAAAATGGGTGAATTTTAATTTATGTAATTTATATCTTATTACTGTTGGTTTTTAAAGAAGACAATCACTTTTCTTTACTTCTTTCTACCAACTATCTGGCTCTGAATTATTATCTTTCCCTTCCTCCCTCCCTTCGTTCCTTCTTTCCTTCCTTCCCTATCTTTTTCTTTCTTTCCTTTATTATTACTATTATTATTTTAAAACTCAAATACTCTTCAAGCTACAGATAGTTCCACTGATCTTGGGATAAGAAGAAAATCAATATCCTCTGGTCAACACCCCAAAATATTAAAAAGGGATTGACAGAATGCTGGAATTATTTGGAATCAGGTGTGATAAAAACATATGCAGTCAACTGGTAGAAGGCATAAATCATACCTGCATGTGTATTTCTGAAACAAGCTCAAGCTTAGCATAAAATATGGTGGACAAACTCTCTGAAGTGGCCCGCCTAGCAGAAGGCAAGGCTTTCAGGCTGTCAAAGAATTCAGGGGAAGAAAAATGTTTTGGAGGCTAAGATATTGCCAATGGTGACCCAAGCTGACTGAATTACTCTAACAGACAAGACAAAGATGTCACTTTCTCTTATTGTCAGATTTGGGCTCACTACCAAGATGGATGAAAGAAATTGTTAGGGAGAATTTCTCTTCTGGGACACTATGGTCACAAAACAGGGCATTTAACTCTTGTTTTACATTATTCTAATGTTTGGAGTCTAATTCCTATCTTCACATAAATTTTATTTGGATCAACAAAGAATTCCTTCAAAGAGGAAAATGTTTGCTTGGTTCACTGAGACAACAGTTTTCCTTTAGTTTTTAATTCATAGAAATCAAGGTTCTTCCTAAGGACAATTTATTAAACAGCTAAAATTTTAGTCAAGGAAATATCTTGATATCATTTAAAACAAAAATTAAGCTGATGTAAACTTTTTTCACTTTCAATAAATTATATTTGAAAGCACAATCTAAAATCCATTTCTCTGCCTAAAGTTCACCAAGCAAAAAAGAACCAGTAAGATTGTATCAGCACATATATGTGGGTACACAAATCAATTTGGCCAGACAGGACAGAGTACGAATATGGATAAGATCAGCAGTGTTCTTTTCCAGTTCGGTGGACAAAGCCACATAGTGGTCGAATGGTTTGACCAAACATATTGTGCCATTGGTATAAGTGCAAGAGACACACCCAAGTGTGTGTGTGTGTATGTGTAATGGTTTCCTGTTCCCACAGGTTAATGGCTATATCTTGAACCAATAATCACTGAAAGTTTGAAATGTGACTACACCCCACCAAAAAACAACCAAAAGTTCGTTAGTGAAAGAATGTTCTAAAATTAGCAGCATGACATTATTTGCTAGAATGACATTATCTGCCAGATACATAGAGAAAAATGTCACTTCTGTACAGTATTATTTTTAATTATAAAAACAACATATTGACACAAAAGATATTTTGAAAGATAAAAGTCTAATGTCATCATCTTAATAGGACTTTTTGTTTTGTGCTTTTATTATTAGCCCATTAAAAATAAATATCTGTTTACTTTATTAAATCTTGTGTTACTTACAATTGTGTTTTGAGAACCTATACCAAGAACACTTTGAAGAAACAGTTCCATTTTTTGCTGTCTTTTCTAAATGTTCTAAAATAAAACTGTTAAAAATTTCTGCAATAGAACATAACTCACAAGGAAATGAACTCTTTTAGTGAAAGAACAGGTTTTTTTCTTAGTTCTATAGTACCTTAATTTTGATTCTGAAACTCTAGAAAATACCTACTCTGCTTGCCAGAATGGTTGATGAAATCCTACTATGCTATAAAAGAATGAATTCTTGGTATCACATGTAGTTCTTTAGCAAACATTCTACTAGCTCACATACTAATGTTATTTAAGGCACACTGTATTAGTAATGTCTTAGTTCAAAGCACTGCTTCTAGATGATATGAGTTAAGGGTTATTTCTGCTTGTTAAAAAAAAAAAAAAAAGAAGTATCCTTTCCCCCATCCTCAGGATGGCAGCTGATATTCCCAAGGTACCTGTATTTCTTTCATCTTAAGACTTGATCCATATGTAATGCTAATATAACCTCATCAGTTTGTATATGCAAATCAATTTTCAAGAACCCAAAGTTCTTGTCCTTGTCTCTGTCTGCCCAGACCAGAACCTTCCTTTCTTTCAAAATCTCCTCAGAAGGTTTCTGGGACTCTCCAAAGGGCTAGACTTTATCTGGCACATGCTGGTCTACCAGTTATTTTTCGCAGGTTTTCAGTCAGATTGGCTGTCATGGTATCATGCTGTACAGGTTGTTAAATATTTTACATTGAACCCTCTGTATGTGCTGACAAACTAGGCCATGTGTATGGACAACTCCTGGCTCCCGTTGCTTCTCCTATCTGCTTTGCATGGAGAGCGACCCGTTTCACAAATAAGCCACTCTCTAATTTCACTCCTGCCATTGCCAATGGAACTTACTGTGAAAAAGTCTGCCATCTACGCTCCTAAAGCCACCAGTCTCGGATGTGTCATGACAGACTGTGCAAAGAGAAGGAGAATGACTCTTGCCCACACTCCGGCCACACTTTGTCACCTATAACCTAAAGCAAACTTGCTCCTGCCCAGAGCTTCATGAAGTCCCTCATGAAAGGAATCACGCTGTCCTCAGACAATTCACCCCATAGACCCAAACCCAGCCCCTAACAACTGGGTCAGTCTTAGCTGTTCCACCAGAGTACTCATCACTTCTCCACGTTTTGTGAGTTCTGCCCTCAACCATATTCTTCCCTTTTCAAACAGTCTCAAAAAGAAAGTTTTCATGAATATCAGTGAATGCTACCAGATAGGCGGTAGCTTGGGAATGAGTATAGATCTCATCAATTGCTACCTGGATCCCAAGTCAAGTCAAAAACATACCCCTTCAAACTTATTAAAAGGTATCAGGCCTTGGAGGGATAAATGTACACACTCGTGTACATTAAAAGACTTGCAGAAGGGATAAGGGAGAACACGGAGGAGTGGGAAACTGATGAAGCCATTTGTAGCACTTATATTCAAACAGCGATTTCTTGGGTATTTATTGAAAGCGTTGACTGTTGACAACATAGACTATTCTACCTCCACTAAGCAATGACTGCCTTCTTAACTCCACAAGAAAAAAAAATGCATCAGAATCTTTTATTTTCGTTTCAAATGACAGGAATTTAAGGTATAGGCCTATACCTTCAGATTTAGAGCTGCAACAAAAATCTGGCGTTTAAAGTTTCCAGTTTGGGCTGGGTGCGGTGGCTCACGCATGTAATCCCAGCACTTTGGGAGGCCGAGGCGGTCGGATCACAAGGTCAGGAGATCGACACCATCCTGGCTAACACGGTGAAACCCCGTCTCTACTAAAAATACAAAAAAATTAGCCGGGCGCAGTGGCGGGCGCCTGTAGTCCCAGCTACTCAGGAGGCTGAGGCAGGAGAATGGGGTGAACCCGGGAGGCAGAGCTTGCAGTGAGCCGAGATCGCGCCACTGCACTCCAGCCAGGGGGACAGAGCGAGACTTCGTCTCAAAAAAAAATAAAAAATAAAAAATAAATAAATAAATAAATAAATAAAGTTTCCAGTTTCAAAACACAGATTCTGTGAAAGAATGAAAACACTGATGGTTAAGCGGCCATGGTCAGGTGAAAACTTTAATGATATTGGCCAGATTCTATTCCAAGCAGCCTCTTTAAACAATCAGACATGATGCAGTCTTTCAAATAACATATGAAGTCCCAATCAGTGGAGACGGAATATTTCCAAAATTAAAAAATGGTGACATTCCACAGCTGATTTCACAAATTAAATCAATGCATCAGTGTAACTGTGGCATCTCATATTACTTTTGCTTTTTTTAAGTTATGACTCTAAAAGAAATGCTCAAAAAGTTAGTACATGGTCATGTAATACAGTAATGCTATTATTTAATGAGAATTATCTTCAATATAAACTTATATCATGATTCCAACTTTGCACACAGAAGGGAAGGTAACATTAAGTGCTGAATATTCTTGGTGCCTAGATTATATTCTCATTCAATGTGGTAGAGGCTGTTTACCAAAATCTTGGTGCTTTTCTTCCTGAGCACATAGTTATGTTAATTTTCCAGACTTCCTTGTAGTTGGTTATGATCATGTGGCCCAGCTCTAGCCATGGTGTGCATATAAAAGTGATGGAAGCCATTTCTAGGCCAAGGCTTTTAAGAAATGGCAATTTTTTCTACATGCTCACTTTCCTTTTATAGGCTGAATGCAGATAATGGCAAGTGCTGGAGGGGAATGTGATGTTCAATGATTCATGGGTGTAAATGAGTATAGTGGATAAAGAGGATTGCAATTGTATGTGTCCCAGAAACATAGACACATAGGACTGTCACGGTGAGGGTTAGATCATGAGGACTATTTTTGTCTTACCAACATGTACTGGCTGTGGAGCTATGGAAGAGTTCTAAAAAGAAAAAAAGAAGCTACTTGTATTTAGAAAAATCAGTCCAGCAACATTAGAGAGGATGGACCAATGGCTCAGAAGTCTGGAGGTAGAGAGTCAAATAAGGAGATGATTGCACAAAGCTTTACATAGAAGACAAGAACTTCGTCAATGAGAAAAAAGAGCAACTGGGCATTCAGGAAATGCCTCAGAAACACAATTCATAAGGCATGTGATTAGATGGATGTAGATAATGATGAAGAGAGATAAGTTTAAAATAATTCCTGTTTTGTGTGTGTGGTTTAGTTTTGCCTTGAAGGCAGAGTGGATTATAATACCATTTACAAAGGAAGGGATTTTTTTTTAAAGGAGCATAATGTGGGGCAAAGCTGAGGAATGTGGTTCTGGATGTCACAAATGTACGATGTTATCACAGATGTAGTAGGCAGTTATATATCTGTGCATCTGGATTGCAAGAGAAGTCAGGGAGTGAACAGGATTTACAGACCATCAGCAGAATTAGGAGTAGAAATATTGAGCGAGGATGTGGCAAAGTACAAATGAAGAAAAGACAAGGCCAGATAGACGAGTGCTGAAGAGCACCGATTTCAGAATCAGGGGAAGTAAAGCCTGAAAGAATGAAGAATGTTATAGACGCAAGTGATTTGACAGATGTTGATGAGGAGAGAATTTCTGAGAAAAGAGAAAAAGTAGATACTGTTGTTTTGACTGTCAGGCCTCCCATTCTCCATGCTTCTTTCCTTCACTGCGAGTAGTGTTGGTCAGAGGGCTGGCCTATTCTCTGCGATGAAACCAAATGAGGCCAGGTCCCTCCTTTCCCTACCCTGAGCCAATATAGATCTAGGCTGGGCCAGAGGGAACATTCTCTGTCATGACTTTCTGTTTTGAATGTAAACAGCAAGAAGGTAGGGAACAATGGAGAGTTAAACCACCTCAGTGACAATGTGGACAAGTCTGAACCTGTTATGCGCTCACAGGAGGAGTTCTTTTACCAAGTTCACCTGAGCAGATTTGTCCCTCCTAATTTTCCAGTTTCCTAATCATTTTCCCAATAAATTCACTTTTACTTAAGCTGGATAAGGTAGAGTTAAATGAGTGACACCTAAACACTCTATAATAGTTTCACTATATAAATAGAGTAGAAAACGCAGGTTCAGTAAAACTAAAATCACCCAGAATCATAGTTAATTATGATGTAGATGGGACTAGAATTTGTCTCTTAACTTCTAGGTTAATTTAAAAAATAATTTTAATTATGATAAAACACACAGAACATAAAATTTATCATTTCAGTCACTTTTAAGTGTAGAGTTCTGTAGTGTTAAGTACACTTACTTACATTGTTTTGCATCTAATCTCTAGAACTCTTTTCCCCTTGGGCTAAGATACGTTTGGTCATACTACTTGGGTAGGTACTTTTCTATATCCCCTCAGTATTCTTTCTCCCCTTTGCTTTTATGGTAAAAGGACTCCTCCAACCTCTGCAAGTTTAACCTGGGCACATGGCCACCCAATACAAATCTACTTTCCGAGTATTCCTTGTAGCTAGGTCTGGTGGATGGATGTGGGAGAATATGACTTGTGCAACCTCTAGATTGTATCCTTGAAAAGAAACAGCAACCCTTCTTTTTTCCCTCCTATTGAAAGAAGCGTGGACTATGGGCCAAGATGTTGGCAATATGTAGAGACGAAGGCAGAAGAAGATTGAAGAACACCCGACAACTCATCAAGCAGAGAGCCCATGATAGCTCAGCCTACTATATGCTTAAAACAACAACAAAATCCTCCTATACCCTTTAAAACACTATTATTTGGGGTGCATCTGCTACAAAAGCTAAACTAATTGCACCTCATACAACCATACTAAACCTTACTTTCCTTACTCTTCTCAAGCCCCACAAGAAAAACGGAAATAGTTTAGGTTCTTTCCTTCTGAAATGTTGAATAGACAGACTCACATTTAATATCTTTGAACTGAAAATCCAAGAATGACATTTACTTTATCTGGTTAGCAAAGTCAAGTTGATGGAGACACACATGCATATAATGCTACAATTGAGTGGATGGGGAAGCCAGGAGGAAATCTATTTTAGACAATGTGTTTGAAGTGAGACCTTGGTACCAAAGCTTACCAGATAAATAAGGAGGAAAAAAAAATCTCTTTTATTCAGGTTTATTTCCAGAAGATAAGTGTGTGCAGGTGGGGCGGGGGGCGAACAACAAGAATAATGCACAAACATTTAATGTATTCTTACACATGTGAAAACTAGGAATATTCACTCAGGAGCCAGTAGTTCCACCAGGTGGTAAAATGCTGGATAAATAATACAGAAAAGAACGTTTTGTATTTTAGCAAACCATGGAGAGCACTATAAACGTTATTCATTCTAATTCACAAAAGCCTATAATTCTTATGAAACATTCCTTTATATAAAGAGAAATTATAACACTTAACACTCTTCTTCTAGAGACTTCTTAGATAAATCAATCATGTACTACTTCAAATAACGACAACAAAGCTACTTAATTTTCCTCCAGTAAGGTCATTTAGTATATTCAGCATAGATGCTCAGCACCTTAAACTCTCTCATCAAGGAATCAGAAAGACTGTGGTACGAACTCTACCTCAACCACATGGTAGTACACGATTTGGAGAAAGCTACTTAGCTTTTCTGAGCCTCAGTTTCCTCACCTGAAATTTTAGATAATTATGTTTTTACTACAGGGTTGCTATGTTCTTTAGAGAATATAATTATGTAAAGTGTTCCATAAATAGTGCATACTGCTATTGTTTATTATTGTTATTACTATTTCTAAATGGTAATTTCATTATAATAAAGCTTGATAGTTGGAAGCACCCCCTTCATGTGTCTTTTGAAAAATTTTTCTTGGCCCTGGTGATGTTCTTGAATACGAACATTGAGTTTTAAATTAGAGAAATTACAATTCAAAAAACTTTAAGGAAATATTTTACCTGAATTAAAATCAGAATGAATATTTTCTTAAAAGAGGAGAGAGAGAGAATGAATGAGAGAGAGAGAGAGAGAGAGAAATAGAGAGAGAGAGAAAGAATTCAGTCATATATAAAAGTGCAGAAAACAAAAGAGTAAAAAATAAATTAAAACAGCAAAAAACTAAGATGTCGCCGGGCATGGTGGCCCATACCTGTAATCCTAGCACTTTGGGAGGCTGAGCTGGGAGGATTGTCTGAGCTCAGGAGTTCGAGACCAGCCTGGGCAATATGGCAAAACCCTGTCTCTACAAAAATACAAAAAATTAGCCAGACAGGGTGGGGCACACCTGTAATACAAGCTACTCAGAAGGCTGAAGCAGGAGAATCACTTGAACCTGGGAGGCAGAGGTTGCAGTGAGTAGGGATTGCACCACTGCACTCCAGCCTGGGTGACAGAGCAAGACTCTGTTTCCAAAAACAACAATAACACAACAACAGCAGCAACAACTAAGATGTCTAGTATTTTGTTGGTGCTCAATAAATATTAAGTATCACTAGTGTGAAGTTTATTATTGAAAAACATTGCATCAACTTACATAGACCAAAAGCTTTTGGAAATACAAGGAACAATACACAGCATATTATTTTACCAAATTACTTGATAATACAGGTACAAAGTAAATAATGACATATAAAACCGAAGTAATACAACTTTTCTAATTGAATAAAATACACACACACACACACACATATGCACGCACACGCAAACATTAGTCTTTAGACCCTTCAGAAAATAAAAATAATATATATATTTTAGGCAAGTATAGAACATGTACAAATTTTATTTGTCAAAAAGAATCTCCACTACTTCTAAAAAGCTAGATTTATATAGGCTATGAATGCCAATGCAAAGAAAAAATAAATTAGTACTTCAAGCTAAAATTTAAAGGCCAAATTACAAAAAAAAAAAAAATTAAACTTAACTTTTGTGTCAAAAGGGACAAAAGCATTACAATTACAAAAATATTTAGAAAATAGCAATAACAATGCTATGCATCTGTAACTGTGCATTGTGGCCAAAGATATACTTTGAGGAAAGTTCATAAACTTTCACTTTTTAATAAGAAAGAATTTTAAAAAACAAAGCAGATGTTTAACCCAGGGAGGGGGATTTGCTGAGATCCTAAATAGCTTTAATCAGATAATATTCATTTTAACCAGGTAATGTGTAGCCTGTATCAACTATCTTGAATTAAGATACATTGAGGTAACAAATGACTCAAAAATTATAGTGGTTTATAATAACAAAGGTTTATTTTGAGATGATTGCATATGCTCATCATGAATTGGCTACAGCTCCATGCTTTCACTCCCATCTCTAGGGTGATAGAGTAAGACCTTAGGGAGCTGGCTCATGGCACAGGGAAAAGAGAGCATGTTCATGCTTCTTCAAAGTTCTTCTCAGTTGTGGTACACGTGTTTTCTGTTCACATATCTTAGCCAAAACTGACTTCAATCAACATAGTGTAAATGTATAATTCAATCACAGGAAAGGACAGCAAATGATTTGAATAGTAATGCAATCATACCACTCTTCTCCCTGTTGGTCACAAATATTTTTTCCTTCCCTTCTGCATGTAAAATACACTCAGTTCATCCCTAAAGGACACAACACAAATGACTCCTCCAATCATAGTATCAGTCTTTAATAACAGAATTGTGATAGTTTATACCAGGTGTGAATAGGCCTCCATCTGGTTTGGAGATGCATGAACTAAAAAGAAATCAGGGGCAGGATAATCACAATGAACACACCCTCTTGGAAAGGGAAAGAGTGAGAGGTCATTGCAGTCACTGATGCATAACAATGTCGAAAGCCCTTTCAACAGAGCCAGGACTCTAAACCGTGGCACTGGAAAATATATCTTTAATAAGTTCTGGTTTTGACCCTGCAGTTAATGCCCAGTCCATTATTCTTCATGGATCTTGTCCATTTCTGTGAGGTCCTGCCTTTTCCATGTTCCCTCTTGACCACATATAAAACCTAGGAGAACACTTCCTCCTTGAGGACTGAGGGTCCTTGACCTGCTTCTTGGCTACAGAAACATGAGGGTCTGTGTATAATCTTCCTGATGTGTTAGTGAACAGAATATAAAATACTTTCTACCATAATACAATCTACCACACATACTTATTTTTGTTTCTGTTGAAACCTTCCATGGAAAACCAGTGTTACCAACTTGGGACCATATTGGATTTCCTTTCAAACATGTATTTCAGGTTCTAGGTTTTTTTGTTTAGTTTCGTTTTGGTCTCTACTTTTTTTTTTTTTTTAATGAGGCTCACAACTTGCCTCAGAGAGACATTCTTTTGGTTAATCAGCTTATTGTTTGATACGCGTATATAGTTATCTTGACTTGGGGCCATTAGTTCTCAATTGGGTCAGTAGTTTCTAGGAACTTATTCTGCATTTTTGCAGCTGTCCACCAGGTCAGAGGAAAATGAAATTTATCAAGGTATGATGGTTTTTCTTATCTCGCTGTAATGGCCTTAGAATATTTCACCTGCAATAAAAAAAATAGCTACCTATTGAGCTACTGTAGTCTTTTCCCCGAATTAATCTCAATACTAAATCCTGTTCCTCAAAAATAGGAAATATGAGTTAGGGTTTTTAAATTCTTTTAAGTATTTCTTTTACATTATGGTGTTTTCTTGAAGGTCATTGTGAGTTGCTTCATGGTTTCATGTTTCAATTTGGTTCCCATTTTACATTTTAGTTTCAAAATGGAAATATATTTATTCTCTTTTCTGGTTACTAAAGTAATACATGCTCATTGTTTAAAAAAAAAAAAAGCGCAAAATGAAATTAGCAAACTCTAACCTGATCACATCATCTGCTGGAAAGTGAGAATTTCCATTTGGACACCTCATATATGAAACAGAAGCAGCTGGATGGCACAATCCCAAAATGTGCCATCTACTACTACTGCCATATGTGTAGTAGATCATCTCCACCCACCTGTACTTATGCAACCAAATCCAGTTTATCACCAGCTAATCAGCAGCACTCAGAGACTTTGCTTTCTTAATATGGGACAGAAACATGTGCAATGTTCTGTCTTTGCAAGACCTACTTCATTTTCTCTACCATGAACCTCATTCTCCAGTGCCTAGACTGTGTAATTGGGTTTTGTGTTTGGCAGTAAAATTACTTCACTCAGAGCTCAGCATTTGAAATCTGAATCTTTTATTTTCTTTAATAAGACATTTTTATGAGCTTCTTGCCAATTTTAATCTCTGCCTCTTGTCATTACAGGATTTTTCCTATATTTTTATTTTCATCATTTTATGTGTCCATCTTTTAATTTTTTATTTGTAGGAGTACGATCCTTTTGTGAAATATGTTCAAGCTTTTATTTCAATTTATTGTTTGCTGTGTATATTTTCATACATAATATTTTACATATTTATGGAGTGTATTAGTCCATTTTCATACTGCTATGAAGAAATACCCGAGACTGGGTAATTTATAAAGAAAAACAAATTTAATGGACTCACAGTTCTACATTGCTGGGAAGGCCTCATAATCATGGTGAAAGGCGAAAAAGGAGCAAAGTCACATCTTACATAGCAGTAGGCAAGAGAGTGAGTGCAGGGACACTGCCCTTTACAAAACCATCAGATCTCATGATTACTCACTACCACAAGAACAGCACAGAAAAACCCTCCCCCATTATTCAATTACCTCCCACCAGCTCCCTCCCATGACATGTGGTAATCATGGGAGCTATAATTCTAGATATTTGGATGGGAACAGAGTGAAACCATACCATGAAGTAAATGTGATATTTTGTTACATGCATAAAATGTGTAATGATCAAGCCAGCATGTTTGAGGTGTCCATCACATTGAGTATTTATCATTACCATGTGTTGAAAACAATTCAAGTCCTCTCTTCTAGCTACTTCAAAATATAAAATACATTGTTGTTAACTATAGTCACTGTCATCTGCTGTCAAATAACAGAACTTATACCTTTTATCTGGTATGTTTGTATCTGTTAACCTACCTCTCCTTATACCCCCCTCCTATCCACCCGTTCCTCCTAGCCTCTAGTATCTATCATTCTACTTTATACCTTTATGAGATTAACTTTTTCTTAGCTCCTACATACAAGTACATGTGATATTTGTCTTTCTATGCCTGAGTTAGTTCACCTAACATCATGGCCTCCAGTTCTATCCATATTGCAGCAAATGACATGATTTCATTATTTTTAATGGCGGAATATTATTCTGTTGTATAGATATACCACATTTTCCTTATCTATTTGTCCATTGATGGACACTTACGTTGACTCCATATTTTTGCTATTGTGAATAGTACTGCAATGACTATTCGAGTGCAGGTATTCCTTTGTTATATTGATTTCTTTTCCTCTGGATAGATACCATGCTGGATTGCATGGTACTTCTATTTTTAGTTTCTTGAGAAATATCCATACTGGCTGAACTAGTTTACATTCCCATCAACAGTGTGTAAGAGTTCCTTTTTCTCCACAGCCTTGCCAACATCTGTTATTTTTTTATCATTTAGATAATCATTCTAACTGGGGTAAGATGGGTATCTTATTGTGGTTTATTTACATTTCCCTGATGATTAGTGATGCTGAGCATTTTTTCGTATACCTGCTAGCTGTATGCATGTTTTATTTTGAGAAATGTCCATTTATGTCTTCTGCCCACTTTTTAATGGGATTGTTTTTATATTGTTCAATTGTTTGAATTCCTTGTATAATCTAGATATTAGTCTCTTGTCAGATGAATAGTTTTCAAATATTTTCTACCATTCAACAGGTTGTCTCTTCACTGTTAATTGCTTTCTTTGTTGTGCAGAAGCTTTGTAGTTTAATATAGTCCCAGTTGTCTATTTTTGTTTTAGTTGTTTCCACTTTTGAAGTCTTAGCCATAACATCATTGCCTAGACCAATGTGTTGAAATGTTTTCCTCATGTTTTCTTCTAGTAGTTTTATCGTTTTGGGCGTTACATTTAAGTATTTAATCCATCTTCAGTTGATTTTTTATGTGATGAGAGATAGGAGTCCAGTTTCATTCTTCTGCATATGGATATCCAATTTTCCCAGCACTATTTATTGAAAAGGGTATACATTCCCCAGTGTGTGTTCTTGGTACCTTTGTCAAAAATCAGTTGGCTCTAAACATGTGGATTTACATATACTGATCCATTGGTCTATTCTGTTTCATTGGTCTAATTTTAGATACATATGCTGTTTTCGTTACTATAACCTTATATTTTTAAGTCAGGTAGTGTGATGCCTCCAGGTTTGTTCTTTTTGCTCAGGATTGCTTTGGTTATTCTGGCTCTCTTTTGGTTCTAAGTGAATTTTAGTATCATTTTTTCTATTTCTGTGAAAAATGACATTGGTATTTTGATATGGATTTCACTGAATCTGTATATTGCTTTGCGCAATATGCTCATTTTAACAATATTGACTCTTCCAATCTATGAGCATGGGATGCCTTTCCATTTGTTTGTGTCCTCTTTAATTTCTTTCATCAGTGTTTTGTAGTTTTCCTTGTAGAGATCGTTCACCTCCTTGGTTAAGTTTATTCCCAGATTTTTTGTAGCTATTCTAAATGGTATTGCCTTCTTGGTTACTTTTTCACCTATTTCATTATTAGTGTCTAGAAATGCTACTGAGTTTCATATGTTGATTTTGTATCCTAGAATTTTACTAAATTTCTTTGTCACCTCTGAGAGTTTTTTTGGTGAAGTCTTATGGTTTCTCTAAATATAAGATCTTGTCATCTGCAAAGAGGGACAATTTGACTTCCTGTTTTCCAATTTGAATGTATTAATTTCTTCCTCTTGCCTGATTGCTCTGACTAGGACTTCCAATACTATGCTGAATAGGAGTAGTGAAAGTACGCATCCTTGCCTTGTTGCAGTTCTTAGAGGAAAGATTTTCAACTTTTTCCCGTTCAGTATGATGTTAGCTGTGGGTTTTTCATAGATGGCCTTCATTATTTTGAGATATACTCCTTCTATGACTAGTTCATCAACACTTTTTATTATGAAGGAATGTTGAATGTTTGCAAATGCTTTCTCTGCATCTATCGAGATGATCATATGATTTTTGTCTTTCATTCTGTTGATGTGATGAATCATATTTATTGATTCATGTATGTTAAACTGTCCTTGTATCTCTGGTACAAATCCTATTTTATCATGGTATATTATCTTTCTTATGTGCTGTTAATTCAATTTGCTAGTATTTTGTTGAGGATTTTTGCATGTTCATCAGACATGTTGGCCTGTATTTTGTTGTTGTTGTGTCCTTGTCTGGTTTTAGTATCAGGGTAATGCTGAGCTCATTGAATGAGTTATGAATTCATAGTCATTATCACATGAATTCTTTTCCTGATCAATTTTTTGGAATAGCTTGAGGAGGACTGGTATTAGTTCCCAGTATGTTTGGTAGAGTCTGACAGTGAATACATTCAGTCCTGGGCTTTTCTTCATTGGAAGACTTTTTATTAAATTCAATCTTGCTACTCATTATTCTTCTGTTCAGATTTTCTATTTCTTCCTGATTCAATCTTAGTAGGTTGTGTGTTTCCAGGACGTTATCCATTTTCTCTAGGTTTCTCAGCTTGTCACTGCATAGTTATTCACAACGTTTCTGATTATCTTTCATATTTCAGTGGCATTAATTGTAATGTCTCCTTTTTCCTTCTTATTTTATTTCAGCCTTCTCTCTTTTGTTCTTGGTTAGTCTAACTAGTCGTTTATCAACTTTGTTTATTTTTGAAGAACCAATATTTTGTTTCATTGATTCTTTGTGTATATATATATTTTTACTTTCCATTTCATTTAGTTCTGTTCTGGTCTTTATTCTTTCTCTCTCCCTGTTGTCACTTATTTCCTTCTTCTCACTATGGATTTGGTTTGTTCTTGCTTTTCTGGTTTCTTGAGGTGCGTCATTAGATAGTTTATTTGAAATTTTTCTAATCTTTTAATGTAGACATTTATTGATATCAATTTCCCTTTTAGTACTGCTTTTGCTGTATCCAGGAGGTTTTGGTATGTTGTGTCTCCATTTTCATTTGTTCGAAGAAATTTTTTTATTTCCATTTTAGTTTCTTCATTTACTCAACTATAGTTCAGGAGTGTGTTATTTAATTTCCATGTATTTGTATTGTTTCCAAATTTCCTTTTAGTATTGATTTATAGTTTTATTCTATTGTGGCTTGAGAAAATAGTTGACATGATATGTATATTTTAAAATTTGTTGAGACTTCTTTGTGGTCTAACAGACGGTCTGTCCTGGGAAACATTCTATGTGCTCAGAAGAATGTGTATTCTGCCATTGTTAGATAAAACAGTCTTTAAATGCCTGTTAGGTCTATTTGGTCTAAATGCTAGTTTAAATGCAATGTTTCTTTATTGATTATCTGTGTAGATAATCTGACTAATGCTGAGAGTGGGGTGTTGACGTCCCTATTATTGGATTGGAATCCATCTCTCTCTTTAAATCTAGTAATATTTGCTTTATAAATCTAGGTGCTACAGTGTTGGTTATATATATTTAGAATTGTTATTTCCTCTCTCTGGATTGCTCATTTTATCATTATATAATGATCTTGTCTTTTTTTTTTTTTTTAACTGTTTTTGGCTTAATGTCTGTTTTATCTAAGTATAGCCACTCCTGCTTGTTTTTAGTTTCTGTTTGTATGGAACAGCATTCTCCATCTTTTTACTTTCAGTCATTACATGTCTTTACAGGTAAAGTGCACATTTTGTAGGCAGCATATAGTTGAATCATGCTTTTTATCCATTCAGTCAGTCTATAGCTTTTAAGTGGAGAGTTTAATCCATTTATGTTCAAGATTATTATTGATATGTGAGATTTTGTTCCTGTCGTATTGTTTTCTGGTTGTTTTGTATAGTCTTTGTTCCTTTCCTTTTCTCTTATTGTTTGTTATTGTGGTTTGGCAGTTATTTGTGGATGTGTCATTTGAGTCCTTTCTCTTTCTCATTTGTGTGCTTGCTTTACCATTTTTATACTCTTAGATGTTTTTATAATGGTAAATCTCATTATTTCACATCCAGGTTTAGGACTCCCTTGAACATTTTTTATAGGGCTGGTTTAGTGGTGATGAATTCTCTCAGCTTTTGCTTGTCTGGGAAAGACTATTTCTCCTTCATTTGCGAAAGATATTTTTGCTGGGTATAGTATCCTTGGCTGGCAGTTTTTTCCTTCCATTTCAGCACTTTAAATATATCATCTCATTCTCTCATGGCCTGTAAGATGTCTAATAATAAGCCCACTGTTAGTCAGTTAGGGGTTTCCTTATAGGTGACTAGATGCTTGCCTCTTGCTGTTTTTAGGATTCTCTCTTTGTCATTGACTTTAGACATCTTGTCTGTAATGTGCTGTGGAGAAGGCCTTTTTGCATTGTATCTGTTTGGGTGTCATTGGGCCTCCTGTATCTGGATGTCTAAATCTCTTGTTAGACTTGCAAAATTTTCTTCTATTATTTCATTAAATAGGTTTTTGTATCCTTTTCTTTTCTCTTCACCTTCTGGGATACCAATAATTCATGCATTTGGTTGCTTTATGGTGTTCCACGTATCATGAAGGCTTTATTCATTCCTTTTTTATTCTTTTCTAAAAAAATTTTGTCTGAGTAGGTTATTTCAAAAGACCTACATTCAAGTTCTGAGATTCTTCTTTTTGATCTAGTCTATTGTTGGAGCTTTTGAATGTATTTTGTCATTGAGTCAATGAATTCTTCAGTTGCAGAATTTGTTTGGTTCTTTTTTGTGATATCTATCTCTTTGGTAAATTTCACATTCACATTCTGAATTTTTTTTTTTTGTACTTTTTTTTTGAGATAGAGTTTCACTCTTGTTGCCCAGGCTGGAGTGCAATGACACAATCTCGGCTTACTGCAACCTCCGCCTCCTGGGTTAAAGCGATTCTCCTGTCTCAGCCTCCCAAGTAGCTGGGATTATAATCCTGCTACCACACCTGGCTAATTTTTGTATTTTTAGTAGAGACCAGGTTTCATCATATTGGTTAGGCAGGTCTTGAACTCCTGACCTCAGGTGATTCATCCACCTCAGCCTCCCAAAGTGCTGGGATTACAGGTGTGAGCCACTCTATCTGGCCTGTACTGTTTTTAAAGTTCTTTTGTATCTCGCTGAGCTTCTTTAAAATCAGTAATTTGAATTCTTTTTCCAGGATTTTGTGGATTTATTTTTGATGGGATGTGTTTTTGAAAAATTATTGTGTTCCTTTGGATGTGTCGTATTTTTTGCTTTTTCATTTTTCTTGTATCCTTATGTTGATATCTATGCATCTGGCATGTAAGTCGCTCCTTCCAGTTTTCTGAATTTGCTTTTGTAAGGAAGGACTTTTTCCTAAGGATGAATCTATGGTGTTAGTTGGCTAAGGCACTTTGGCTTTGATTCTTGGTGTATGCAGGAGAGTTTTCGCTGCGTGATTTGTTTGTCTGTAAACAGCATCAGTGGTATTTGATATTTCCTTGGTGGCTTAGAGTGCAGTTATTAGTAGATGCTGTGTGCGGTTTTCCTGGGAACTGGGATGCCAGATAGGTCAGCCTTTGGGCCCCAGTGGTGGGCTGGGTGGGTAGAATGTGCCTGACTTAAAAGAGAAGCTGGCATGGCACGGGCAATGGCAGTGGCAGTTGTGGGGCAACCCTCTGGTTCCTGATCACTGTGTGCTGGTGCTGGCAGTGGCTGCAATGGCTTAGCAAGTCAGTCTCCAGGCCCACAGGTGGCAGTGCAACTAGGTGCCAGCTGTGGTGATAGTGGCCCTGTGGTTAGGCCCAACCTCAGGTCCCTGGGAGGAGTGTTCAGGTACCATTGGTAGTGCACTGGGCTGGGCAATCCCCCGGTTCCTGAACTGTGTATTGTTCTATCATGGCAGGGGAAGGAGGGATGAAGCTGGGGCAGGCTGTCTTGCCCTCAGGCCCATTGATAATGTGTATAGGAACTGGCCATGGTATGCAGGGGTAGGGTAATTCCTAGGCAATCAGTGGAATGTTCAGGTAGGGGGTGGCAGTGACCATGCTGCTGCTGTGCCACTGGGGGGCAGTGCTATCTTCAGTGATGCCATCCTAGACTGGCAGGTGGGGAGTGTGCATGCTACTCATGCCTCAGCCCTGGGTGTGGTAGCCTGCAGTTACTCATGCCTAAGCCAGCTCTTCTCTTGCACCTCAGCCTCAGTGCTGCTGGGCTTCAGGATAGTGTGCAGCCTGTTGGGGATGGACTTCTAAAATGGCACCTTGCCATTGCTGCTTAGGTCTCAAAAAGAATGTGAGGGACCCAGCACAAGCTTTCCTCCCTGGCACAGTGCTTGTGGTACTATTTCTTGTCAGCTCCCTACATTAGTTTCAGGGACTGTGAGGGCTGAGGGGCTCTTCCATGGCTAGGATTGAAGGAATCCAAGGTGAGAATGTGGACTGCTGATCCCAGCTAATCCCAGCCAAGTAGGCTGCCTTGCTTCTTTCTCCTTCCTTGCTTTAGGTATTGCCTGTCACTTATATGTTGAATTCCAGTGTTTTCTCTTGGATGATCTATTTAAAGTGTGATTATCTACTTGCTATTTTGGTTCTTCTTAGTGGAGGAAGCAAGTATAAAATGCCCCTAGTTAGCCAACTTGGAGCCTCTTATTGTGTACTTTTTTACATAAAAGCTCAACTTTGAAAAAAATAGTTAAAACTGCCAATTCTTTCCAAAGTATACTATTTTTTTTGTATTTTTCTTTTTTTCAACTTTAAGGAAAATGTTTTGAAAATTTGCACTTAGTATACCTGAAATTCCATTTAATTTATAATTTTCACTTTATATGTGTGGTTGTAACTGCAATTGGTACAGGGAGGTTTATAATTTTTACATTTTCTTTGCCATATATACCCTGTATTGATGTAAAATGACCCTCTAAGACAAGGACATCCTTTACGTGTTACACTGAATTCTACTTTGCCTAATATTAATATTAATTAAACAACATGGTTTCCTTGATCAGCACTTATTAAACCTATTTTAATCTGTACTTTAATGTTTAGTGGTACAGCTTTGTATCCGTTTTTGATGTATGCCATTGTCAGCAGATAGTGGGATTTTGGTTTGATCAAATATAAATCTTGGCTTTTAATGTGGTATTTTAATCAATTAATTTTTTTAAAAAATAAATATTTGCTTTTAACTATCATTTTATCTGTGAGATCTATTTTATGCTTCCTCATTTTTTCACTTTTTTCTGACTTTTGCTATCAAAACTGTATTTCCGTATTTCAAATTGTCCAAACTTTGTAAAGATAGCTTCTGATTTTTAATTCCATTAATAGTTATAATTAACAATTTCAAAATAATATTTAATCTCTATTTCTCTAATTTTCAAAACCTTAGAAAAACAACAAATTTTGAGTTTTTTTCCCACCCCACATAAATCAAATTTCAGTACACTTTTTCAGATATACCTCACTTTTCAGTCTTTCTTAGTATAAGATTTTAGATGCCCATTATTGTAGTATATGTATACATACTATATATATCTACAGTTATAAATACTATATATATATACACATTATATATACTATTTTACTATGAATATATACCAATTATATCTTTGATTTTGAAATAATTATTGACAATTACCATTACTTAATAGCTAGTTTTCAATAACATTGTAATGCTTTAGACTTACTGTTACAGTTAATTGGCAATACTTACTACTTTTTGTATCCATCCTTTTTCTTGAGTGTTGTTTCTTTACCAAGTTATTTTTAAAATATCAATTTTTTCCAAGAAGGGCATATGTGGGGTGTATTTTAAGAACTCTTGAGTATCTAAGAATGTCTTAACTCTATATAAAATCATTGAGTCAGAATATTTTCTCCAAACTCAGTAGATATTCATTTACAGATATCTGCCATTTAGTGTTGTGGAAGAGAAGTCTGATCTATTTTTATTTTTGTTCTCTTAAGTAACTTTTAGATAGAATGTTTATTATCAGCACATAGCTCTTTTTTATTTATTTTATATATAATAATTTTTCCATCAACATAACATATAGGTAGTTTTAAAATGATGACAAGGTATGTCACCTATTTATTTCAGCATTTTAAAATTACCCCCAAATTTGGGGGCTTAAAAAAAACAGACATTTGTTATCACTTCTATGGGTCAGAATCCAGTAGAGGCTTAGCTGAGTAATTTTGACTTAGCATCTCTGATGAGGTTGCAGTCAAGGTATTGGCTAGAGCTATAGTCATCTGAAGGCCTGCATGGAGCTGATGGTTCACTCACATTGGCTATTGGCTGGTTCACTCACATTGGCTATTGGCCTCAGTTCCTTGCTGGTTCTCATCTGGATGCTTTCATTCCTTACCACATATAACTATTTTATAAAGCAGCTGACTCCCCTCAAAGCAAGTGGAGAGAGAGAGAGAGAGAGAGAAAGCTGTGGGTTCTTTTATGTTCTAGTCTGTAAGTCACACACTGTCATTTCCAGAAGCAAGTTAGAAGCAAGTCACTACTAAATCTGCTCCATTCTCAAGGGAAGAGAAACTAAGCTCTTGAAGGGAAAAATATAAAAGAATGTGTGGCCATGTTTTCTTAAAGCATCACACAGAATAAGTTTAGTTGTGGGTATGAATTCACTGAATTTTTTTCCCTGCAAATTATTAGCTCATGAAATCTTCTCTTTCTTTAGTTTGAAAGGCTTTTTTCAATAATGTTTTTGGTGTTTTTTTTCTGTTGTATTTGCTTAAGATTTTCTTCATGAATTCTAATTATTCTAATTATTATCATCTTTCTGTTCTTTATAGTTATATCTTTTCTGTAACTTTCATATCTGTGTTCTTTTCCTCTAAAATCTGATAAAGGATCCCAAGTTTGTGCTGTACGCCAATTCTGCCCTTTCTGACCTCAAATATCATTTTAAATTCCCTGTTGCATTTTTAAATTTATCTGCAATATTTTCACATCTTTTCCACATCTGTTTTTCCCTAATACTTTTAACCTTTTTGTGTCAACTTGTTGGCTTTCTTCCTGAATTATTCTCACCATGCATATTTCAGCTCTTCTTCATCAAAGTAATTTTTCCTTGTATGAATTAAAGATGCCAGAGTTTCATGATTTTCTTCTGAACTAGAAGTTGATAATTTTTACAGTCACACTTGTCATTTGAACCCTCCAGATTGGCATTATTTTCTATAGGCCAACTGGTGCTTTCTTTTCACTTTCTTTATAATCTTGTCATATGTCAACACATAAGATGTATAGGTTCCTTGGTTCTGTCCACTTGCAAACAGATGGTAAAATTCCTTATTCACCATAACAACTAAAGGGCAGGCTGATAAGCTTACTCCAAGTTCAATATCTACTTCCTAGAAGGTGCTCATCTATTGTAGCTTTTCTTTATTGATATGGCATCTTCTGCTGCTACTGTCTGGCTTTATGATACTGTGAATAGGTAGAATGACCAGAACACAGCACTTTTTGATGCACATTTCCCAGCATTCTTCCTATCTCTGCCCCTAACTCCACAGATTTCTTTATGGGGCTACGTATCCTAGGATGGGAGGTATTACCACCAGCATCCCATTTGTTTCATCAGTTGCATCTTGGGTATAGCTGTTTATGTAGAAGTGTACAAAAAAAGAGGTATTGAAAGGAAAGAGTGGCACTCTTAAGAAGAAGCAGCTGTATTGCAAAGAATAGCTTCTAATGTTCCATTTAGTGAAGATCTTGAATTCTGAGTAGGAGAAAGAGAGTGGGAATGCATATAGAGTCTATTTTTCTTCTCAGAGGGCTTTTGTATTAAATATAGGAGATAAAGGTTGGACATCTCGTGAGGTAAAACTTAAATAGTTTTGTTTCTTGCCCAGTTTTTTGTTGTTGTTTTTTTGTTTTTTTTTTTTTGTTTTTTTTGCTTTGTAATTAGTGGTCCTTTGAGAGTCTAACGTTAAATTGTTAATAAATCAAAATTTTTAGAGTTTCTATGAGCTTTCATTATTTTCTGGTCTTTATAGTTGTTTTAGTTGGAAATTAGATAAAGCTGTATTTTCGTGATCAGCCAGAACAGAATTTTAACCTGGAACTATCTCATGGTATTATTTACATTAGCAAAAAATAAAATAATTTGAATGCCCAACAATAGAGGATAAACCAAATAAATTAAAGCATCTCTTTGTGAAAGAACACTTTGTAGTCATTAGAAATCATACTGCCGAAGCATATTTAGTGGTATAGGAAAATACAATTTATCATTTGGTGAAAAAAAATTACAGAACAGTATGTACAATGTGGTTCCAATTTCATAACGTGAAAAAGGAGAATAAAAGAGGCAGGAGAGATATACAACATTCACAGAGGTTGTCTGGAGTGTGGGGTTTGTGGTAATCTTCATGTGTTATTTTGAACTTTTTGTCTTTAAAATTTTTAAAATTTATATATTTTTAAAACGTTTTTTATTAACATATGTATTACTTATCCAAATAATTCTATTTAAATTATCAGCGTATATCTGCAAGTTAATTCATTTGCAAAGATTTTATCTTCTCTAAGTGTTAATTACATATAGTGGTTTGGGAGTCAAAAGGGAAATATATTCCAAGGTATAGAGAGAAATTTCTATGTCCAGTTAAGAGCAAACATATGAGAACCACAGTGTTCTATATTTAACGTAACACTAATGAGATACAAATTTATTGTCTTTTAAAGTAATTGATATATAAATATTCTAATGTGTGCATGCACCCATACGTGTGTGTGTCTTCTAAAATTGATTTGAGGGTATTCAATGACCACCTTATTAGGATACTGGTATCCTATAGCTGTAATAAGGCAACATCTGGCCACAATAAGAAAGACGAATCAATAGCCACCGTGTAGTCCCTGGACCAGCAGCAACAGCATCACTTAGGCTCATATTACAAATGCAAGTCCTCAAGCTTCACCCTAGACCTACTGAATCAGAAACTCTGCGTTTTAACAAGCCCTCCAGATGATTCTAACACGTGTCAATCTGACAGACACTGCCATGGTCATGGTAATGTGAATACTATCAAAAGAGCAAAAGCCTTTTACAGGTGTGGTCACAAAGAAACAAGAACACTCTACGGCAGAAACCTGATACTCAGCTAGATGACCATTCAGAAGACATGATTGATTGTGAGTGCCAGATTGAACAACAGGAAAGTGAGAACTTGATCTTATTTCCTCTGGAGTTCTGGTAAGCCACATGTATTTATTGTGGAAAATAAAGAACAAAAAATACAATGTGTATTATAAAGTTCCTGTGAGCCCATCACTTTAATTACAATGTGTATTATAAAGTTCTTGTGAGCCCATCACTTTAATTTGTATACCAATCATAATGTAAGAAACAGCGGGGGCCCAGAAGTATGTTGCCCTGTGCTTCCATAGAAATGATTTGCGAGCACTCCTGCCCTGTGGAAGAAAGGTGCTTATGTCAAGGAGCCACATCTAAGGTCATTTGTTGGACTGCACTGCTTAGTGTTGGAAAGATTGAAGGTATGAGAGCTCAGAGACCTTAAAGCAGGACAGATGTTCCTAGTCTCCCTTTCTTCTTTCTTCTTAACCTGTGGTTGGCATGGTAGAGGAGCCCTGGGCTACCTCCCATTTGGGAAGAGGCATCTTTATGGTGAAGCCTGAGCTAAAAAGGTTAGACGCATCTGCTATAGACTTTAGAAAGAAAATCTCTTCCTTCCACTTTCTTATTTGTGATGTCCTTTGCTAGCTAGTGGGCTAGTGATGATGTATGTGACTGGGATGTGGATGTAGGTCCAGGTGAAAGGGGCCAAAAAGGGCACTTGCCTTAGGGTTACAGGTAATGCCGGTATTGGGAGTCTTCATCTCTTTAATAGGTTTTCCAGATTTAGAAAAAAACAAAACAAACAAAACCCCAATGCCCAGGGAAAGGTGAATTTTAAATAAACAACAAATAATCCTTTAGTATAAATATGTCCCATGCAGTATTTAGGACTTCCTATATACAATAACTATAGAGTATAAGTTTTTCTTATATAAAACATAAGCAATATTTTATATGTATAGTATGTTATTTTAGTATAATTACAATTTCATAATTATGCTTGCATATCCTATGTCACTAGATTGGATATTTTTTGAGGGGTGGACTATACATTATACCTCTAGCATGCAATATTTGGGACATACTAATACCACTTCTTTGTTGTTCATCTGAAATTTGAATTAACGGGGTGTCCTGTATTTTATCTGGCAGCCCTACCAGGTACACTTTGCTCACTGGGAGACTCCATTAGGATTGAGACAAAAGCCTTATGAGAAAAAATATATATATTTAACCTGAATATTCATCCTCCTTTAGGAATATGGCCTAGTAATAGGCAGATGGCTAGAGATTTGAGTGTTTAGTGCTCCTGTAACCCAAAAACCCTGAAGCTATCTTAATATGATTCAACCAGTAATGGAACACCCAACCAGCTATAGGTTTAAAGTCATTTTTTTTCTTGAGTAATTTCCTAATTTCTCATGAATGTTGACCCTCAAGGAGGTGAGGTTGGGGTGGAGCTAGTTCTTTTTCATGACCCATTATCAATTTCTTGTGATAAATATTTTTTTTGGTTCACTAACTGCAGAAAATACAACCATAGTTCTTCTGCATACAATTTCCAAGTAGAAGTAACAGCATTGCTGATAAATGGGTCCATCACTAGGACTAGCAGTCAAATTCAGCCAGGAGCTCAGGAAAGCAATTGTGATTTAGACTTGACTTTTACATTCCTATGTCCATGACCATTTACCTAAAACAATAACAGCAAAAAAGACTTTCAAAAAAAGAAAAACGACATTTTATGAAAAAAAAAATCAAGTCCAAAGCTCATCAAAGAAGGCTAAAGGAATTTATTTCATGTTCTCCAACTTGGCCTATTTGTCAGTTTGGAGGCACAGTTCTATGCAAAGGTTTTGTGTACTGCTGGTTTTCAGCTGGGGAAGTTGTGTATGAGCTATTGCTCCTCTCCCAGGTGAGAACAGGTGTACACCACTTTAAATTTCCCGTGGATCTGATTGCATCATTTGTTATATTATCCAACATAATGACATGAAATACGTAAATAATAAAATGCCAGTTGCCTGCTGAAAATTTAAAGTGGCAGATCCTCTTTCTTCCGCTGGAGAGGCTGCTATCTGTTGATGGAGCTTTCACCACTGAAAAATGATGATCAAGCTGAAGGGAGCCCCAGGGTGATAAAGTGAATACAAAAAGGAACAGCAGGACATTGCCCCATCTCCACTCCACACAACTGGAATATCTTCCTGCAGTTATATGCTTGACAGAACAGGTTAACTTTAAAGAATGCATTTAAATTGTAAGACTGTGGAAGGGAGTATATGCAAAGGTTAAATGCTCTGCTCTAAAGAAAGGGTAAAAGAAGTTGCAGCCTTTTCCACTGTTTGTTTGCTTGTTTGTTTGTTTACATATATATGGTTCCTTTGGCTTGCTTTTTTATCCAAGCATCAATTTGATAGTTAAGTGTTCATTTTGGGTAGAATCTATAGTTCCAGGGTTGGGGTGCAACAACATAATATGTTGATTAAAGTACTTCCCACAGATTTGGGAATACAAGGCAAAACTCTTCCAAGTTGATTCTACATACTGTTTGTTTTGCTACCTAAGTTCTTTAAAAGTCCAGAAAATTTCCCTAAACTTGGGTAACATTATCATCAGATTCCCATCTGTAGCATTAACAAAATGGGCCAGGCATGGCAGCTCATGCCTGTAATCTGAACAATTTGGGAGGCTGAGGCAGGAGGACTGCTTGAGCTTGGGAGTTCAAGACAACCCTGGTCAACAGAGTGAGACCCTGCAATGTAAACATTGCATTTTTAACTAACCTTAGCTAATTTTTAAAAAAATTAGCTAAGTGTGGTGGCACACACCTGTAGTTTCAGCTCTTCAGGAGGCTGAGGTGGGGCACCGACTTGAGCGCAAGAGGTTGAGGCTGCAGTGAGCTATGATTGGGCTGTTGCACTCTAACCTGGGCAGCAGAACGAGGCCCTGTCTCAAACAAAAAACCAAAATTGAACCACCAACTTTTATTCAGTTGCATTCAACACAAACATACAAAGCACCCATTTTAGAAGTTTTGTGTGAAGTGCAAGGAGTATGATCACAGTTGAGTGAATAAAACAGTTTCTGCTCCCAAAGGCCTTACAGCCCTGTCGATCATTCTAATATGAAGTCAGGATTTCAAATCTATGATGTAATTTGCAGCCAAGAGATAAAGAAGCTTCATAAAACTATCATTATTCACCTCTGGTTTTCTTTTAAAAAGAGCAAAAGATATAATTTTCAGCTAGTGTTTAAACCATTGGTACAGAAATGACGAAGTCTAACTCAGCAAATGTCTCTAGATGCTAATACCAGGTCAAGAATTGTAAGGGATAAGCATACATATGGAATATGAAAATAAATAACCCATTAACAAAGCAATGTTTGTGCTAACCAATACTGTTGGGCTTTTGTTCTGGACCAGAAAAAAAATAGGTATACAAAATATATTCTGGAGACCCTACAGGAGACAGAAACAGTGTGGTGCGGGACTTAACGGGGGATTTGGCTATGGAGTAATTGCTGGTGTGTTGGATAAGGAATGGATGCCAGCACTGTACACAGTTATGAGAATTGCCAGCTCAAAGTATTATCTGCTTATGAATTAAGAATGCATTTTGATGTAGCTCTGCTAATTTGCCTAAAGGAATGAGAGTGAGGGCCATAGGAATAGCAAAAGCTTCCAGATTGGTGAGATACTGATGACCTCAACTCTATGTCAGTTGTAGTTGAATATGTATGTGGGAGGAGAAAACATTATGTATTTATATTGTTACCATTCTGGGCAGTGTTTTGGATGGTGCACCATCTGACTATAACTATTCTGACTTAAAACTTGTCATTTACAACAAAAGTGAAAATGAGGTTTTGAGATATTTATTCGGAACTATCAGGATGTCTTATGTGCTTTTCTTCGTATACGTTAGCATCCCTTCTATGCTCTGTTTACCCTTCCCATCCCTCCACTTTCAACTTACTCCTTCTTCCTCTAGGTAGGAGAGTAAAAATGTATGATGAACTGTTGATGGCTTAAAAGTGGAAATCTGGATTAATGAAGTGTAAATGGTATTTCTCCTAAAATTGAATGGTTACACCAAGTTTCATTATGATTATATATGTACATGTCTTATCTCACTTATGTTTGTCTTTGAGGACAATGACTTTATACCTCCATGACCCCTCTACTATACCTTAAGCAGAATAGAGGCTCACTAAGTGTTTACTGGATAAATAAATAAATGAATAATTCTAGAGAATCATTCACAGTCCTATTGCAAAAGAATACATAATACCATATGCTTCTACGGATTGAAGATTTTTTTAAAAAACAACAATTAAGGAACAAAAGTACCAAAATGTGTGCACCCACAGCAAATACTGCTTTCTAGTTCCAAACTTGCCCAATTAATCACTGTTGTTATTATAACAGATCTCAATCTTACCATCAACATGGTAGAGCATCAACTCAAGTTTGTAGAATGAGCTGGTCTTTTTCCTCAAGACCTGGCTTCATTTGATCATAGTCCTTCTATTCAAAGAGTTCACATTTCACAGTACAATTAGAGCTCTATATAACTAGTTCTGATATGCTTGGATAGTAGAGGCCAGACACTAGAAAATAAAATAGTTAAGCTATGGTCCTTGGAATCAGATGTTCATAGATTTGAACCTCAGCTCTGCTAATTGCTAGCAACTTGACCTTGGCTTTAATTTCCCTTGTTTGTAAATGAGACAAAATAATTGTGAGAATTAAGTTAGATAGGCGTATAGAGTACATGACACACAGTAAAAGCTTTTATGTGTTAATGTTATAGAATATTGGGAAAGATATGATCAATTTTTCTGATGAAAATTGGATGTAAATTTTAGGCAAGGCCTTAAAGGATGAGCAGGGATTTGTTTTATTTTATTTTGTTTTAGACATATAAATAAGAGAACAAGACTCCAGACACAGGAAACCATGCAAGCAAAGGCACTCAGGTTAGAAAATATATATGTTCAGAGGTCAAAAGGCCATCCACATACAGTGCCTAGAACACAGGGAAGAGTACACAGGGATGGCCGGGAGGATATTCAAAGCCATGGCTTGCTCATAGCATAGATAATGCTTAGAATCTATCTCCTGACTTTCAGTGAATGAGTTCTTTAATAAATACCAGTCTTCCTGAACCTAAAATTTAAATTTCCAACAGTTTTTAGTATCGCCAAGGAAGTTTAAATTCAGTCAACGCAGATTGCTGGGTAGAGGATCTTTATTCAACCCCCTGAAAGCCAAGAGCCTACCTGTTCTGGGTGAATATTAAAGCCTTCTCAGCATGCACCGACAATGAGGACAGATGTTGCCGCCAATATTTTTAGACAGAATTCAGAGACCTGCTAAGAATTCTGAGCAGCTGAGCATTTCACTCTCCATATAGGCTATTAGTCATCCCACAGACATATCTTTAAATGCCCTAGTATGAAGTTTGCTCATCTTGATCCTGCAATTCCAACATCAGCTGTTTGTGGATGGTTACTTAGTAATTGTGATTTAAAGAAGTGCAGTGGGGTCCATTTAGAGTGGACCAACCTATTTATAGACAGGAAGCCCAGAATTACTGCCATGCTTTGGGAAAATTATAGTGCTACTTATAATGACTTCTTACTTTCCATTACATTTGGCTTGGGGAAAATAACAACTGTAAGTTTTTAACTTGGTTTTTTTGATTCTCTATGTAGGAGTGCAGTGATTAGCATAAAATGTTCAATGGTATATAGATGCTTAGCATAGTAGGTGTTCCATGGCATATGACAGGCATATTTTCAATAAACATTTGTTGAATAAATGAATGAATGAATAAAATCGGCTGATCTATACTTTTAAACTGTATCTCAGGATGTGTGAATCATTGGTTAAAGATGACACCTATGGTTATGCTACTCCATGGAAAAATGAACCACGATACGTTCTAGAGAGATTCATGGGCTGGTGTCAGTTTACTGACCTTGAACTACTCATCTAACTTCTTTTATTTCCTCTTCAGAAAAAAGAAGGATTTGAACTCAATGGCAACTCATATCCCTTGTAGCTCCAAAACCCTATGATCCAAATTCTGGTTTGGCTGACACCAGAAGACATAAAATGGTCCCCTGTAACACTGTCCAAAGTTGAATTATTTTGTTTCACATTTGAAGTACTGCAATCCATCTTAATTTTTTAACAAAAATAATGTTTCCTTTCATGGTTTGCTGCCTTATTTGAATTTTTTCTTTTACACTCCCTTTGCGCTTAGTACATATTTTTCTTATACTGAGTCATTTTTAATTCTGATGTTTCCCTCTCTAGCCAGGGAATCCTGAGAGGCAGAGTCCATGCCTTATTCATCTTTGTATGCTATAAGCACCTAGCACAATGCCATGCATAACGGAATCCCTTTTTTACAATCCCAGTGTTATTTGTTTAGCAGTCATCCTGGAATAATGGTTCCACCCTAATTTGTGGGTTTAATAAAATGCAGCTGCTGCAACAGCCAACCCATTTTCTCTCTCCCTCCTTCATTAGGTTCTAGCCACGTGGCTGCCTTTCGATTCCTCAAAAATGCCAGTTTGTTCTGGCTTCTGGGACTATGTCCTGTCTGACATGCTTTTTCCTGAGGTCCTCATTCAGGCTTCAGGACTAAAGGCACCAACTCAGAGAAAAATTTCCTGGCCACCCACTCTAGGATGCCACTCAGCAAATGTTGCCTCTTCCTTATCACTCCACTACCTGAAATGACCATCACTTAAAAACTTATCGTGTTTGTCCTTCCCACTAGAATATAAGACTCACAAAAGCAAAAGAGTATGTCTGTCTTGTTTTTCATTCTATTGTTAAAGATTTGTGAAATAACTTGAGTGCCATCTTCCTCCCTAGCAACACCAGGTCCCAATCACCTGCTGCTCCTTTTCTCACCCTCTTTTCACTGCTCCCCACCACCCTCTATGGCACACCTTTGCCTATGGCACACCTTGATCAAGGACCATTACTCAACACTTCCATGAAATATCATTCACCATGTTTTCTTTTTGCTACCTTCAGCACTATCAACCAGAGACTTTCTTACATCGGCCCCATTTTATGACTAAAAATAGAAAATGTAATCTGTAAGCAAGTACAGATTTTGTCAGTGAACAGAGAAAAATTCTTTGAAATTTTAATGTGATGTTACTGCTAGACATTACATGATTATAATAATGGGAATGGAGTTGAAGGCGTACCGGAAACTTGCCAGTTTATGGAATAAGAGCATGCTAATAATAATTGTTATAAGACTTCATTAGCACTGATACTATCTTGGGTACTATATATAGAGGAAAGAAAAATAAATAGCTCATCATAAGGAAAGCAAATAAACTAATATTTAAAAAATAACTATAGTTTAGTGACATAAGATAATATTTTGTATGTATTTTCAGAACAGTTTTCGGAACAATGAAATCCCTCACAGAACAGTTGCCTACAGAAAGCCCTGTTAAATAACTTATAGGCAGAAGAGTAGGTGGAAGCAGTTTCAGACATAATTCTGCTGCAGTTGCAAACTTTCCCTGAGGTTGCTGTGGCAGCCATTGGACTGTTGCTTCTCAGTTTATTTTCCACCCTTCCCTTGCTCTGCAGTGTATCACAAAAGGACTGAGACATAGATTTCCCAGTTTCTTTGCCAACTGACTTTCAGTCAGATTCTATCAATGGGAGTTCCTGGCAGGAAACTGGATGTGAAAGGAGGGTAAAATCCATTGCATTTCTTCCCATTTCTTTGCTTTTGGCTGTATCTCTAGCAGTGGCTGTCTCTCCTCCCTGGTTCCAGCTCTCTGGAGGGAAGCCCTGGCACCTGAACTTGAGCTACACCACCTCTTCCACTTGTCCTTCCAGTGTTAGAGACGAGAACAACTTTTTGCTGCTGTTAATATATCAGCTGTCTAGGCATCTTCTATCTTCCTTTTTGTTCTTCCAATATCTTTCTGATTATTTCCTCTAAACATAAACTTCCCTCTATTAGATGATCTGGAGTGAGTTCTCTTGTCCTGAGTAAATATTGATGAATACAATAGTTTAGTAGTCAATTCCAAAACTACTAGGCTATTGTATCAATTTAAATTTTCAAATTTAAATTTATGAACCCATGGTCTTTATAAAGACCTTAAGAAAGAGAAAAACGATCTCCACTAACTTGGACCATATTCTCTTCAAGTACTTTATACAATGCTTAGTCTCTATTGAAAAGAAAGTAATTGAAGTTTAAGAATGAAGGATAATTCATACATAATAATAATGAAAGCATGATTTAAATATAATAATGGGAACTTTAGCTTTTAAAAGACCCACTTAGGCATCTAATTAATAAAGGAACAAGGAAGGGCAATAGAAGGTTTTCAACACAAAGTGATTCGACTGAGAGCAAAAACAAAAATAGCTTTCTCAGAAGCCAAGAATATTTGCTTGTTAAAAGGACATGGACATCTTGAAACTCATTTTACTGAATTTGAGAGTAAGATAACTGGAAAATCAAATGACATTCAACAAAACACTTCTAGAGAAAAGTTATAAAACTCTATACAATATGTAGGGAAGGTAAACAAGAAGGGATTCAAAGGTTTTACTAATGACCCCATCCAAAAGAGTATTCATGATACTGAGACACAAGGCTTGTGTTCTAACAGTAGACACAAGCTGTAATGGCAGACGGGGACAGGAAGATTGTTAGAAAACTGGAAACAAACTAGACAAAACATTACTTTAAAAGTCTAATATACCTAACCCAAATAATGTAAGACATAAACCTTCATTCCTTTCATGAAGATACAGCAGATTTGGCAGTTTTTATATCACCTACCATGGAATTTTCTCATTTTCAGACTACACTTTGCAAAAGATATGATCTGAATGAATATGCCTCAAACTAAAGTTTCTAAAAAATTGTTCAACCTGAAAAACATTGCTTCTGCATATTTACTATCCTTCTTCTAACCCTCCCCAGGCTATTTCAAATCTTTCCTTTCTTCTCTGACTTTTGCAGTATAACTCCTGAGATCTATGAAAACACTTTCTTTTTTTTTATGAATTCTTTTCTCTTTTCACAACATATCATGTTCTCATGATCTAAAAAGTTGTCATTAAAAAAAGATCAGGCACAAATACATTCTGAGGAATACATGATTGTTAACAATTTAAAATGCTGCCTATTCTAGAGAGAGAAGTTAAAGGTATGAAGTATTAAAAAGTCACTCATTTCAGTTCTAGCTCCAACACTTCATTTGCTTTTTGATAGGTATTAGACGAATTAATTAACTTCAATATACCTCCATTTATTTTGCTCTTTAGAAGGATAACACGGGCATGCATCACTTAACAATAGGGATACCACCTATGAAATGTGCTGTTAGGCAATTTTGTCATTGGCGAAAATCATAAGAGTGTACTAACACAAATGTAGATTGTACAGCCTGCCACACACCTAGGTTATATGGTATTGAGAGGTGACAATGTGCTAGCAGCCCTCACTCTTTCAGCGCCTCCTCAGCCTCCTGCCTCGGCATCCACTCTGGTGACGCTTAAGGAGCCCTTCAGCCCGCCACGGCACCGTGGGAGCCCCTCTCTGGGCTGGCTGAGGCCGGAGCCCTCTCCCTCTGCTTGCCGAGACGTGTGCAGGGAGAGGCATGGGCAGGAACAGGGGCTGTGCGCTGCGCTCACAGGCCACTGTGAGTTCCCGTGGGCACAGGCGCAGGCTCGGCGGGCCCGCACATGGAGCTGCCTGCTGTGGGGCCCAGGGCAGTGAGGGGCTTAGCACCCGAGCCAGCAGCTGTGGAGGTCGCCCTGGGTCCCCCAGCAGTGCCGGGCTGCTGGGGCCGCACTCAAATTCTTGCCAGGCCCTAGCTGCCTCCTGTGGGGCAGGGCTCAGGACCTGCCGCCCGCCGTGTCTGAGCTCCTCCCCCTGCAGTGGCCTCCCGCGGGGCATGAGCCTCCCCGATGAGCACCGCCCCCTGCTCCATGGCGCCCGGTCCCATCTACAGCCCAAGGGCTGAAAAGTGCAGGCCTGCCTCGGGACTGGTGGGCAGCTCCACCTGCAGCCCTGGTGCAGTATCCACTGGGTGAAGCCAGCTAGACTCCTGAACTGGATGGGGACTTGGAGAACTTTTATATCTAGCGGGAGGCTCGGATGTGCACCAATCAGCACTCTGTGTCTAGCTCAGGGTTTGTAAATACACCAGTCAGCACCCTGTGTCTAGCTCAGGGTTTGTGAATACACCAATTGGTACTCTGTATCTAGCTAACTCTGTATCTAGCTAACTAGCACTCTGTGACTCTGTGTCTAGCTCAAGGGTTGTAAAAGTACCAATCAGCACTCTGTCAAATCGGACCAATCAGTTCTCTGTAAAATGGACCAATCAGCTCTCTGTAAAATGGACCAATCAGCAGGATGTGGGTGGAGCCAGATAAGGGAATAAAAGCAGGCTGCCGGAGTTAGCATTGGCAACCTCGTTGGGTGTGCTTGCACGCTGAGGGTTGTGTTGTTTTGCTCTTTGCAAAAAATTTTGCTGTTGGTCCGTCTTTGGGTCCATGCTACCTTTATGAGCTGTAACACTCACTGCAAGGGTCTGTGGCTTCCTTTTTGAAGTCAGTGAGACCAAGAACCCACCAATTCCGGACACAGTGTGGCCTATTGTTCCTAGGCTACAAACTTGTAAAGCATGTTACCGTATGGAATATTGTAGGTAATTTTAACACAGTGGTGTATATTTGTGTACCTAAACACAGAAAAAGTGCAATAAAAGTATGATACAATCTTACAGGACAAGGGTCCACCATTGTATATGCAGTCAATTGTTGACTGAAACGTTATAATAATGGGTATGATTGTCCTAACAGTACTGTATTAGTCATATTTCTTAGCTGCAAACAACAAAATCTACTTTGGCTGTGTTAAGGTGAGATCAAAAATTTTGAAGGATATTAGGCTTGTTATAGAATCTGTAGAAGTAATGAAAGAACAGGCTCAATTCTAAAGTTTCAGAAACAATGAACAATGTGCTAAGGCCTGAAGAATTAGATGGATGAGAAAGGTAATACAGCTGCATCCTGAATCCAATTGGACAGGAATTCTTCGGCATTCACTACTGCTATCCGCTGCTTCTGCCACCTACGTCTGAAAAATGGTTTTTTTCCCCCACCCATTCAGAGCCTTTTACTTCAGGCTATTCAAATCTGAATGAAGCATGAGCAGACCATGAAATTATGGCACATCTGCACCCTAGCTGCAAGGGAGTATGTGGGAAGTGAATGTTTGTGTACACCTTGGAAAGGTGGGACTCACAGGGAATTACGAAAACAACAGATGCCCATTGTTAAGGGCTCACCTCATATAATTGGAGTAAGGCATGCTTGTGATAATCCACATAAAATGTTCAGTAGGTGTTCAGTCCGGAAGACCTCTTTACCACATAGATTTTATCAATAGTTGTAATAAGAAGCTGGGAATGAACTTGTTACCCAAACCAAGGACCAACTAAAAGTTTGTCAGAAAAAACTAGCTCAGCCACTATAAGCTCTCACGTGATTAATTCCATAATTGCTTTAATGAGATCAAGAACAAGGCCTCAGTCATTGAATATGGGGACCACAGGCTAGATATAAGGTAAGGACTTAGAAAGCAGATGAGAGGATTCTGTAGGTTTATGTGAATAGATACAAGGGAAGCCTGGGAAGCAGAAATTTGAACAGATATGAGAGAAATCAGGAGAGATTTAATTGTAAATAAAATCCTACTTACAAAGACATCTTGGCCTTGTACAACTGCTTTTGTTCATTTATTTCTAGATGAAGGATATTTGTGATTGTTTATACTTCGGTTGAATGGTACTTATGAAAAGAGGCTATTGTTTTAATGGCAGTCACTGAAATACAAAACACAGAATATGTAACAAAGGAAACTTAGGACCCTTATATTACTTTCCTTTCCTTTTTCAAATTCTACTTTGAATTGCACACCATTGTGTAACACAGATGATGTTATTTTTCCAACATCAAATAAGGTAAATGGTGGTTTGCAAGAAAGCCTGGATGTTGTACAACCATTTCCTTAGCTCCTAGAAGATGTGCATATATCCTGCTTCCCTTTAGCATATGAGGCAACTTCAGTTTATTTAGCATATGAGGCACCTTCGGTTTAAAATGCAGATGTTCTTGGTTACAGTTGCTATGTGAAATGTTATGAGATAGAAATTACTGTCATAATTAATAATAGGTAAAGGTTTTACCTTTGATGTGCTGCATTCTACATTTGATTGAGTCTTTTTGATTGTATTTATTGTACATCTCTATCATCCCATTGGTTTTCTGGCTGTTTGTGTACTTAACTTGATGTCTGTTTCTATTTAGTCAAGGCTATTAATGCCTTTCAGACTTCTTTTCAACTGCTTTGTAAACCCATATGGTTTACGTTTAAAGGGAGATTTACACTATTACACTCCTGGATATTAAAACTCACTTGTGTCTTTCTACATTTTGCTCTCCTTAGAAAGATGCTGTGATTTATTGAGAAGGTGCACATAATTTTGTACTCACAGTAGCTGAAATAAGAACAAAGACAGTTCAGAAAATAGGCTCTCCCAAAGCCAGAAATTTTAGTAAAATAAAACTCCTATCGGGTATATATGAATGGGGAATAATTCCACTGGTAACTTTCAAACCCCATTCACATATACTGGGGAGGTATTTAATATAACATCTTGGTGTTATATTAAATTGGATTTTATGATTGGAATGGACATGGTTTGCTTTTACTTGTCCAGCATCTTTTATCCTTTCTTCTGGAAATAGCATCCTAATTTTGCTTTGGAAAATGTCTCATCCCCAGTTGAAAACAACATTGATAAAACTGTTCATCAAGGAGATCTGACCTCTCTTGGCAAGTGGGTGGGCACATGGTTGAAGAGACATTAGTATCCTTCCTGGAATGTGAATGTTGAGTATAATTCCCCAGGCTGAAAATAGTTGAAGGTGATGTATTCTGACCATGTACCCCTAAAGAGACTGTTAAGTTTTGCTACTGACCCCTTCAGTGCTGTTTGGCTTCCAAAACTTGAAATTTAGCTTTTCTTCCAATTCTAAGGGTTCTCTGATATCCATTTTATAAGATCATGCACGGTTTTTTTTTCTTTGCACATTTTTTTTTTCTTAGCACCTTTTATTTGCAACCAAAGAACCCTGATGCAAACACTGGGAGGTGGAGTAAGGGGGCAGCTAACACCGTCAGGATAATACGCAGTATTTGGAATTGGTAATTAGGCAAAACATACAATGGAAAAACAACGAAGTTATTGCCTCTGGATACTCAGCCTCACGCCCGTTGGAAACAAAAGTCTGGAGTACATGTTTCAGTCCCACAGAACATGAGGAAACTGAAGTGAAGTTGGCACTGGCCATCTTTAAGGGGAGAGGATGGTAAACTGGAATAGGGAAATTCTTTTATCAAGGCCTCAAATGAAATTCAGAGACTGCCCTGACCATGCTGGAAGAAATCTCATGCCTCATATAGACAAAGGTTAAAATCACCAAAAATCAAAGCCCAGAGTAAGATTCACAAGTTGCTGAATTGTAATGATGGTTGAATTCACAGTCACAAAAGTCTTTTACGTGAAAGTTAGGTGGTAATCTAGCCTGTGACAACAGCAATGGTGGCATCTGGAGAGAGTTCAGGATGTTTGTAATACCCTGGACCCAACAAAATCCTCTGAAAATTTCCCATGAAGTACTCCCTTATCTCATGAGATATTCTCTTCATTGCCTGATGAAGCAGAGATTTTGTGCAGGATGGGGGAACTGATAGAAGCTCCCCCAAATCCCCCACCATTATTCTAGGCCAGAATCTGTTCTCAACATAGAATGGGGTGAGGAATTTGGAGTTAGAGCAAAGAAAAGAGTTACAAAATTTTGCTAATGTATATTATAAAAATATGTGTGTTGTGAAGATGGACTCTCAAGGCAGTTGATAAAAAGGCATAGATTGGTCTGAATTCTTTGATATGAGTGTACCTTGAAAATGTCTGCCCTCAATGTGTTAGTTCAGACAGCTGGCTGTGGTTCTGAAACTTTCTAGGTCAGTTAATACAAACATGGATTAAATGTTTTCCTCAGTAAATGAATTGACAGGCCAGAAATTCTGTGGCATAATGTAGAACAGTGGTTCTCAAACTGTGGTTCCTGGACCAGCAGCATCAGCCTCCTTTGGGACTGTCTAGAAATAAAGACTTCCAGGCTCCACTCAGACCTCCAGAATCAAACTCTAGGGTTGGGGCACAACAAACTGTGTTTGTAACAAAACTTTCAGGTGATTCATATGCATGTTCAAGTTTAAGAACCACAAATGTAGGGGAACAATTTAAGGAGTGGGAGGCCACAGTGCTGGCTGTTTCTGTCAGGTACTTCCTGCCCACTCACCCCAAACCTATGCCCTTCTAGAGGGCCTGAAAAATTATCTTGTTCAGGAAGGCCTTGAGCAGAGGGCCATAAAAATAACTCTGTTGGCCCCTTTCTGGGATGGCAACACTCATGGAAAGGACTGCAATAGAAACTTCCCTGACTCTAGTGGGCGTGATCTCATAGCAGCAGAGGAAACAGATGCCAACCATAATAGACATCAAGGCTGGTGGGGTAGCCCAAATATTCAAGGCTTATTCCGACCTGCAGAGAGTTCTGGGTGTTCTTAATTAAATGTGAACACGAAAGGATTAAAATTAATAAGCAACCACCCCTAAGTCTTCTCTTGATTTACTTAATGAACAAACCAACAAAACACTCTGGGTCTGGTGAATAGAAGTCCAACTTGAGTCATCATCCTTGAGACCCACAGCCCTTCACCAGGTCCCAGATCTGAACTGTATAGCCCCAGAGTCCCAGCCATGAAGGAACAGTACGATCCTGGGAAGAGAAAGTCCATAGCTATACTATTGGTGTTTATTTCATGCTTTCTGTGTGCAATAAGCACAGGTCCCTGGAAGGGACCTGCAAACATGTATCAAGGTAACTGTGTACTGGAAAAAGGTAACATCTAGAGAGAGTTTCACTTAATTCTGCCTCATGGTATGTCTAATATGATCTTGAATATTTTCAAGAGTTATTTTCCCAGATATCCAATATGTCGTTGGAATAGATGTTTCTGTAAACCTTCAGAATTCCTTCTTTAGATTATTCAGTAAGTTGTGACTATTACAGAAAGGGACTAGTCATACTGATGCTGCCCCTTTTCCATCTCAAAGAGGTAAATCAAAAGTCACTGAGCCTCACTGAAGGGAGTATGGAGATCAGAGCCTATGTAAGAGACTTCATAAGAATAGGGTATCTTAGTCCATTTGGGCTATGACAAAAACCGTAAACTGGGTAACTTATAAAAACAGAAATTTATTTCTCACAGTTTTGGAGGGAGGAAGTTCAAGATTAAAGGACCAGCAGGTTCGGTGTCTGGTGAAGGCCTGCTTTCTGGTTCAAAGATGGCACCTTCTTGCTGTGTTCTCATATGCTGGAAGGAGCAGGACAGCTCCCTAGGGCTCAGATCCCATAAAGGCTCTGTCCTCCTGACCAAATCACTTCCCAAACGTCCCCACCTCCTAATTCCATCACATTGGTGATTTTCTATGTATGAATTTGGGGAGACACAAACATTCAAAGCATAGCATATGGGAAGCGTATCATTCACATACAAATCACTAAAACTAAAGGTGGAGTTAGAGCACTGATGATAAATGAGGTGCATCCTAAGGTGCATGGCATAGTTGTCAAAAGCATCAACTCCAGCACCAGACTACCTGGGGTGAGCCCAGCTTTGCCACTTACTAGCTGTGTGACTATAAGTGTCACTTGATCTCCATGTGTCTAAATTTCTCCCTGTCTAAAATGGAGATGGTAGTATTAATTTCCAATAAGTAGGGTTAGAGTGAGGAATGTATGAGTTAATATAACTTTATTTAACAAGTTAAATAAATCTCTTGGACAATATTTAGAACATAAATGCTCTATAAGTGGTTATATAAAATCAGAGAAGTTCAGAACTATGGCTTAGTTTGCTTTTATTTATTCATACTCAATGACCGTATTTGTCCTGTGGATCACTGTGTCAGGGGTTTAAATTGGTTCACATCAACTATATTTGATATATTCATCTAGACAATGGATAGTCCTTTCAGTGTATATGTTTAGTTTTCTAAGGCTTACATAACAAAGTACCACAAATTGGGTGGCATAAAATAAAATAAATTTATTCTCTCACAGTTCTGGAGACCAGAAGTCCAAAATCAGGGTGTCAGTAGGGTCATGCTCCTCCTGAAACTTGTAAGAAATCTTTCCTTGCCTTTTCCTAGCTTATGGTTGTTTGTTGGCAATATTTGGCATTTCCTGGTTTGTAGATGCATCGCTCCAATCTTCTGTCTTCATATGGTGTTGTCCCTGTGTCTCTTCTCCTATAAATAAACCTGCCATATTGGATTAGGGGCCTACCACCTTCCAGTATCACCTATTTTTAACTTATGTTTGCAGCATACCTATTTCCAAATAAGGTCACCTTCTGAGGTACAGGAGTCAGGACTTCAACATATCTCTTTTGCAGAGACACGATTGAACCCATAATGGTATTTTTAAATGAATTGTAATAACTTTGGATAGGCATATGTTCTTGATTTTGCCACAGATCCTACAACTCCATATTGTCTCACACCCAACTTGCCTTATTTATTCATATGACTTGCTTTCCATTTGCTCTACACCATGAATATTAACAGACAATTGGATGAGAAAAAGAGAAACAACTTTATTAAAATGTCATATTCAAAGTTGGATTATATTCCACATACCTAGAAACTTCCATGCATCTATACTTGAATGCTGTAGAGAATACCAGATTTCAGACTTTTTTCTTTTTAAGGGCATGAGCTTTAGAGTTGAATTTACTTGGGGTCAGAATGCAACTCCACTACTCACAAGCAATGAGTCTAAACTGAGTTTGTTTCATCATCTACAAAGTAAAGGAATTAGCATTAATCAAATAGAATTGATCTACAAAATGAGGAAAATAACATCTATCAATGTGAAATATTTAGTATAGTTCTTAGAACTTAGTAGGCCCTCAAAAATGGTAGCACAGCAACAGCAGCAGTAGGAGTAATAAGAATGGCAGTTATTCTTAGGTAGGTATTAATATCAAAATGGGCAAATATTTACTTTAACCATGCATTGTGTTTTTTAATTATTTTTTTGCTTATATATTCTTATTCATCTTTTTTGCTGATTGCAGGTTTAATTTTGCATCTTCTTCTAAGAAAATAAGTCCTTAATACTTATCAGTCCTTGTACCACAGGGTCTCTTGCCTGCTGTTGGCACAGATTGACCCTGTCTGTGCCCAGTGACATTAGTACACCTCTTGAAAATTAATTCCATATATTTTTTATATTCAGCTATATCTTCTGCATGCTTTTAGCATTCAGACTTCATGTATCCTTGGGTCTATGTTTGCATTATTTGTTCACCCATAGAGAAGAAAGTCAAAGGAAGATTAATTCATAAAAAATGAATGATTGTTGAAACTCTTCAAAACCTTGATTTACTGCATAATTAGTAGACAACACAAGAAAACAGAATCTCTTTCCGCCTGTGAATTAAGTAAATTGATTAATTCATTAATTACGTATGATAACTCCATAGATAGCATAATTGTATCACTGGTTAACAAAACACAGCAGAAGAATCAAGCATGTTTTCAACATGGTCAAAAATTTAATTTACAATATTGGATCTGTCTCTCAGAATCCTAATTAAAGATCTCAGGCCCTGGCATGGTGGCTCACGCCTGTAATCCCAGCACTTTGGGAGGCTGAGGTGAGCAGATCACGAGGACAGGAGATGAAGACCATCCTGGCCAATATGGTAAAACCCCATCTCTACTAAAAATACAAAAATTAGCTGGGTGTGGCAGTACATGCCTGTCATCCCAACTACTTGGGAGACCTGGGAGGTGGAGGCTGCAGTGAGCTGAGATCGTGCCACTGCACTCCAGCCAGGATGACAGAGTGAGACTCTGTCTCAAAAAAAAAAAAAAATTTAGAAGAGCCATATATAGTCCAAACATATTACTGGAAGGAGAGTTGTACTACTTATAAAGTATGCTACAATTAACAACGATCCTCTTTTCTCCCAGAATTTCTTCTCAACAAGAAATAACCCATTCATTGGCTCATTAAACAAATGTTGCTGAGCATACAGGATACAGCGGTGAAAAAATTAGACAAAAATCTCATCCCTCATGGAGCATACATTTGAGCACTGTTCTGTTCATTATGGTAGCCGCTAGGCACGTGTGACTGTTTACACTTTAAATTAATTAAAACTAATAATTCGGCTCCTCACTTTGACTAGTTAAATTTCATGTGATCAGTAACCATATGTGACTAGTAGTTGTCATATATATCTATATATTTTTTTGAGACGGAATCTTGCTTTGTTGCCAGACTGGAGTGCAGTGTCACTGCAACATCTGCCTCCTGGGTTCAAGTGATTCCCCTGCCTCAGTCTCCCGAGTTGCTGGGACTACAGATGCCCACACCCTGCTAATTTTTTTGTATTTTAGTAGAGACGGGGTTCACCATGTTGGCCAGGATGGTCTCGATCTCCTGACCTCGTGATCCACCTGCCTCAGCCTCCGAAAGTGCTGGGATTACAGGCGTGAGCCACCGTGCCCGGCCTAGTTATCATATTTGACAGCACAGAAGAACATTTTCAACATTGCAGGGAGTTCTCTCAAACAGCGTTATTCTACAAAGTGGAGATAGAGAACAAAAATTAATTAAGTAAAGAAGATACTTTTAGACTGGGCCGGGCACGGTGGCTCAAGCCTGTAATCCCGGCACTTTGGGAGGCCGAGATGGGCGGATCACAAGGTCAGGAGATCGAGACCATCCTGGCTAACACGGTGAAACCCCATGTCTACTAAAAAAATACAAAAAACTAGCCAGGCGTGGTGGCGGCGCCTGTAGTCCCAGCTACTTGGGAGGCTGAGGCAGGAGACTGGCGTGAACCCGGGAGGCAGAGCTTGCAGTGAGCTGAGATCCGGCCACTGCACTCCAGCCTGGGCGACAGAGCGAGACTCCGTCTCAAAAAAAAAAAAAAAAAAAAAAAAAACTCTGACAGAAACAAACAGGGAAAATGTGATAGAGACCATTTGGGGACTGGGACAGACATCTCTAATGAGAACACATTTTAACTAAAACTTAAAAGAATTCAACTACACGCAAAGCTGTCAAAACAAAGGATCAGCACGTGCAAAGGCCGCAAGGCATGAATGAACCAGATGTATTTGAGGAAAAGAAAAGGTGTCAATGTGAAATGTAAATGCAAGGAAGAAATAGAGTTGAGTACAGAATCTTTTGAAAATAGAGTTGAATACAGAAACTTTTCAGAAATAGGGTCAGAAGCTGCAATAGAACAGGGTCTCAAGAAAGGACCTCTTTTATAATGGGAGAAAGAAGAGCACACTTGCATGCTTAGGAAGCTGATGCAGTAGACAGGGAAACAATGAGGGATCTAGGAAAAAGAAGGAAAGATCTTAAGAAAGTAACACTATAGCGATACAGAGCATAAATTAAAAAGAGTTGGTCTTCTATTGTACTAGAAAAAAAAAAAACAACAGAAAATGAGAGTGGAGATATAGATACGTTTGCAGATTAAGTGGCTGGGTTGGAAGATAAGAGAGTTCCAGTAATGTTGCTTGTGGCTTCACAACACAGTTTTTTTAAAAAAATTGTTGAAGCCACAGTTGTAAGATGCAATGAAGTAAGTCATTTTTCTTCACCTTGGGCTGAGAGGAAACCATTTCAGTGTTCTCTGAGTTCATTAGCTGAAGACTGTACCAGATAGGACTTTGGAGTTAGACCTGGTATCGACTCTGGGCTCTGTCAGTTAGGACGTATGTGCCTTTGAGCAAACCATTTAAATTATCTTAGCCTCTGCCTCTTCATATGTAAAATTGCAATTATCACAAATTTAGCCCATTAAAGTTGTGTATAATATGTAAGAAGCAATATACATATAAAGTATATTTGAAAAGACAAGCAAAGAAAATATAAAAGCAGCAAACAGAGATTGAAGAACAAGAGGGGCACACTATTATTAATGTCAAGGAAGGAGATAATTCAAGACTAGGAAGTGGTCCATAGACTCACATGATACAAAATAATGCAAGGAGATTCAAGCTGAGGGAAGGCTGCTGTACTTACTTGTGAAAATGCCACTGATGATCTTCAACATAATAGTTTCTGTGAAAAGGTAGTCACCAAAATCAAAATGTATGGGCTTTGTACATAAGTAAGCTGTGAGAAAACAGGCAGATACTATAAAGTTTGAGTGGTAAGTAAGGAGAAATAGATACTATTGATAGTAACACAAGAGTAGAGTTGGAACAAGAGAAGGCCCTCTTTCGGTATGAAGGAAATGGAGCTATGCTTTAGGCAGACGAGAAGGAGTTATGCTAACGGAGAGAAGATGCAGGACAGAGTGCCCATGTTAGCAAAGAGCGAAGTACCTCAAGGACTCCATAGAGCTGGGACCTTAGAAAAGCAAATGAATTTCTGTTCTTATAGACAGAAAAAAAGGAAGGATGAAAGCTGAAGGAATCAGGTTGATATGACCTCCAATAGAGAAAAAACAAAGAAGTAGAATTCTAAATGAAAACCAGAGTTACTAGGAAATCAGAAAAATGGAATGAACAGGTTTAAGAGCATCAGATTTGGGTAGACTGAGAAGTCTTCAAAATTAGGATTTACCTGTCTGGAAGATGGACTTTCCCAATAGCCTAATAGGAGTCACCCTTCTTGGCTTCCAAGACACAAAAATGGCAAATTCTTTTTTTTTAATTAGTCTTTTTTCATGATCTGTTCTCAAATACGTTCCATGATAGCAGATCAGGTCTCTCCTTCCTAGATTGCAAATGAGTTTCTGACCCATCATTACAAGATGTCTTTCAGTTCATTCTGTCACTCTGAGATTTCCTTAGATAGTCCCAAAACACTGAGTCACAAACTTATAGATACTCTTACAGTGGCTAATCAAATGGACTGTGAGTGGAACTTATTCATTGAATTCTTGATAGAAAACCTTAGTCTGTTGCTTCTATGAAGATCACTAACAGAACATAGCTAAAAATCAACCAATTCACAGATTGATGTAACAGGTACTTATATTGGAATGAACTGCTCATCAGAGTTCTCATCTTATTCTCTCTTCTCTCTCTCTCTCTCTCTCTCCATTTTCTGTACCCCACAGAAGGCCTGAGCTGTACAATGGAAATGATCATAAGACAAGTTCTCTCCACTAAGGCCTCCAAGCACATATACCATTTCATTAATCAGCTGGTATTCCCAAAACCTCCAGGTTGTAAAAGGAGTCTATTTGTGAAATATCTCGCTATGGCGTATAATAAACAATGCCAGAGTGAACTGAAAACAGACTAATTTAATAAGCAATTCCTTTCCCCTACACTGTTTAAATTTACATAATCAACTGGCTATAATATTTAGCATACTTTTAATGTTTCTCATTTGTTTACACTACAATTCTGTGCTTCAGACTTCTCCATTCACCAAAATATTCATTGGTCTACTAAGGGTACAGAACAGCAAATATTCCACTGGTAATCATTATGTGAATATGGAGGAAGTGAGAAGTGGAGCTACTGTATTTTTCTTGTTAATTACAAACCTAATATTCTATTAAAATGTATGAGATGACAAAATCTCAACAAACTCTTTAAAGCTATTACTAGCAGATAAAGTATTCTATCAAAGTATTAATATTAGTATCATTAAAATAGTTTTATCAAGTGTGCGTTTATCTCCAGATTGGAAACAATAGCAGCCTGAAGGCGAGAAATGCCCTTGAGTATTGTGGTATGAAAACCAACAGCAGTTTTAGAGTCACATAAAATCTTCTTGTGGCTTCACAACTAAAGAAAAAAATTTTTGAAGCCACAGTTATAAGATGTAATAGAGTAAATGAGTCTATTTTTCATCACCTTGGGCTCTGAGAAGAAAACATGGCAGAGTTATATCGATAAGGGAAGAGCTCAGATATTAAAATACATTAACTTTACTTTAATTGATTTAAACAGATCCAGAGCTTTCTTAATGCACATGATGTTATTTCTGCATTAGTGGACAAAATAGATCTGCGTTAGATTGCAAAGCTCCATCTCTGTATCTCTGTCTGGTATGGAGAGAAAAACCTCTCCATTTCTTAGTCTCTCTTAAAAAACAAAACAACACAGGAAACCATGCATATTTATTAGCTCTAGCCAAATAATTTCTTCCCTTATCTTCTCCTTGAAATGTCTTTTGGTAACATCAATACAGTGTTCTCCTATAGCTCAAAAAGCTATAATCAGGGAAAATAACAATAGATAGCCAAAGTTTCTTCTATACTCCATAAGAATAAAACCTTTACTTAGACCCCTCCAAATCTCTGACTGAAATCGTTTATATCATCAGTTTCTTCCTCTCTGTTATTCTCTTTGTTTCTGTAGCACAGTTTGAAAAATGTCAGACGAATCACTGAAGGGCAGAACCAACTAGAAAGGCTCACCAGACATGACATCCAATCTCGCATTCACGGATGAGGAAACTGAAGCTCAAAGAAGCAAAGTGACATCACAGAACTTGCTTATGACAGAGTCGACTCTAAACTCTTGATCTCCTTTATGTCATTTGAAACATTTGTATGGGGTCCCAGAGAAAAAGTGAAATGTATAAGTATAGGCTTCCATTTCAACTCACTCCTTTTAGATTCAGAAAATTTTAATTTTTGGTCAAAAATCTATAACAATCCCTTGTTCTGATATCAGAAGAATGTGAAAAATGTGTAGATGTTTCTCTAGCAGTCAAATTAAATGATGAAGCTTCCTCTTTGTTTTTTGGTTCATAGAAAGTATTTTCTTCTAGAGTCTGCAGACTGGAATACTGCTTTTAATCTTGGGTTTACTGAAGCACCAGTCAAGGCCATAAAAAAGTTAGAAACCTATGTTGATTCTCAGAAAGGTAAAGTCCAAGGTGATGTAGAAATATGCTGCCACCACCCCCACTTTCAACATTCCACTGCACATACAAGGATCAGCAAATTAAAGAATAATCCATGTTAGCACACTCTGCGGAAGCCAAAACTCTGTATTTCTTTAATAATCCTAAAACAAATGCTATTGAATGGACTGATTTAAGTGCTTTGTTTATTTTATGGAAATATTTCCAAAGAAAGCCCTTCTACGTGGTGCATGAAAAGGCTTTTATAAAAGTATATTAATTATATGCTGAAAGTTGAATGTACCATTGAGCAAGAGTACTTGCTGGATAAAATACCAATATACTATCACATAGATCTACTAATTTAGGCTAGTCCTGATCTTAGATTCCAGCTGGGATCTGGAATTATTTAGCAATTATTGAGCTGAGCATAAATATTTAGAGACAGTTTTTGCTAACAAATCTTGCCTCTAGGAGCCAGGCCCATAACAATATTCTTGGCACTGGCTTTCCACACACAAATCAAGGATCTAACTTCACACCTTCTCTATTTCATTTTTACTATTTTGTGTAGTACCATCACTCCTTTTTAAATTTCTGTTCTCTTTTTGCAGTATCCTGTAGAACAGAAATCTGACTGACCTCATGGGGCCTGTAATGAGAGTCTGAAAAGTTGCTCAAGAGAAACAGGTTGAGTTCTTTTTGAATATTCCATTTTGAATTTGTAAAATTTTTGAGAGTTTGGGATTTTCCGGGCCTGGGATCTCACTTTTGTAAAATGTGCTCCTGTTAAGCATTCTCTCCCTTTTTTTGTGTCTGTGCACACATGTGCACAAGCATGTACCCCTGATCCATGACATGGAAGGCTATGAAAAGCACTAGGATATGTCTCAACCTGCAGGAGATTCACCTGCTTTGAATAACTGACCAACTGTTAATATGAAATCAAGTGTTCAAAGCAAGATATGCCCTTTGGTGGAGTGGAGTAGGTTCTCCTATATTATGTGGGTTTTGAGCACTATAACTCCTGTTAACTTTTATCCTTTGAAAATGTAATTCCTCTTTGGAAATAAACAGTTTGCTGATTTTCCAACTCTCTGCTGAAATTTCATTGGGAGCATCATTGACAGTAGCACTCCAGCTGAGTTCTCTATATATGGTAAATAAATCATGTGAACAACAGTACCCAATTTCACATTAATTGTTTGAAAATCTCCACAACATCAAACATTTTGTTAAAAGTCTAGAAAGAAATAACTGTGGCTCTTTTGTTGTTGTCATCGTTGTTTTGCTTCGGAGTGATTTGTTCTAAATACAGCTTAACAGGCAGATGACTGGTTTGTGACTAGAGTATCTTTTCTGAGATGAAAAAGCAATACAAATGCTTCCCAAAAGGATGCCAACCAGGCTCAGAGCAACACAGGGACTATGGAATGGGTGCACCTGGGGAAATCCTTATCACAAATTGGATTGACAGGGAGGACTCAGTGTCTTTCCCAGCACACGTGCCTCTGAAAAGCTGAAAGGGAATCACAATGCTTTAGGAACGAGATCTGGGAATTGCCTAAATGTGAGAGCTTCAAATTGCTCAGGCATTAAGAGAATAAAAACATGAAATGCAAATATTACAGGAATAAAGGGGGAGAAGATATGGCACAAAACTCATAATCATTGAGAAATGGGAGCAGAATCTGAAGCCATACTCTAGGATTGGTTTTAGGGAGATCACTTGTTCCTTATGAAGGGTATCCTTCACTTGCTTTCATCCCTCCTTTTCACAGCTGACTCCTGCACACCATTCCTGAACAGAAAGAGAAAATGGGGATTCCTTCAGAATTCAGTTGAGCATGAAAAAGGAACATCTATTTAGACCTTTGTTGGTCAAGGCCTTTTTCACTTGTGAAAAAAATTACCAGACTACAGAAATAGGTGAAAACCAAGCCATAGTTGTCTGCAAGAGTTGCTGTAAGGGCTAGAAATTAAAGGCTTTGATTTTTTATGTGATGCCTTCTTGACTCTTCTAGAAAGTTAAGATGCCAATGCCTCTATTACTACAAGGGATTAAACAGCATAAAGTAAAACAATGAACATTATTCCACAAAACTCACCCAAAAATGTTGAAATGTTGTCATATTTCTACATGGTTCCTTAAATTCTACTTCTATTTCCATTTAGAGTTTGCTTTGCAGGTAAGATCATGGCAAATTTTGCTTACATTTTTACTTTTATAAGATGGAATCCAAAATCCCTGCTTTAACGGGTTTCTATCTAATCAATCATGCTCCCCAAAATAAAACAATATACTTATTTTATTCTGATGAGCCCACTCATGTAAGTTATGAGCATGGGCATTGGCATTAAGGCATTGAGTTCCAAAGGTATATGAATCCTTAGACATTATTTCACATGAAGACTTCTGGAAATGAGAACACCTGACCCCACTGAGGTAAAGGAACTGACTGAAAATCACAAAAGCAATTTTAAGCTAAAGGGCAGAAACAGCAGCCTAGATTCTCCCAACATCACCTTTTTCGCTCCATGCTCTTGGGATTATGGCAGACTTGAGATTTTGCATAGCTCAGTATCAATGGAAGCTTAAATGTTGGGGTATTAGGATGAAAGAAATCAATCCTGTTGACTATTCTCAACAGAAAATAAGAGGAGTTTGTTCATAAAATGAACAATGTGAGATCGTGGAGTTTCCCCAAAAGTATTAGCTCCTATATTTTCTCTTCCTCCTCACTCTATAGAGCATATTAAATAGTCTTAGGAGGGGGCAAAATGTTCCTTTGACAGAGGTGTGGTTGATACATTTATGAGCACAAGAGAGTGGGAGGCAAGATAATGGAATCAGGAGGTTAAACTTTACCCAGGGCATTTAGGAAGCATGGGCTGGCTCATTACCTTGTATTGAGACCTAAACTGTTGCTTTCTAGAATGGGAACAACTCTAACCCACTGTATTGCTGGCTTGACTTCCTTTCTTTATAATAGTGTTACCTATAAATCCCACAGAACTCTTTCCAAGGGGCTTCTTCTGCACACAATGTACACAGTGCCTTCTGGGCTATCATGCTACATAGCAAAAAAGGAACATGCTATTCTTATTAAGAATGAGGACTCTGCTACCCGTTATACCTGAACTGGCTCTTGAGTAATTTGCTGAAGTTTTCTAAACCTCAGTTGCCTAATTTGTAACATGGAGCTACTGGAATCTCCAAAGGTGATTAGGAATATTGAATGATAGAGTGTGTTTAGCATAATATGAAAAAGTAATGCTTGCTATTGGTATTATTATTATTATTATTATTATTATTAAAAGATGCTCAATAGTATTTCTGGAATCATTTCATGACCAAACAGGGAACAACTGAAAGTGTTTTTCCTTAAAAGCTTAACCTATGTTTCCACCCGTGGCTCTGTAACATTTGTATATCCCCTAAGGTTCTAATGTTGTACATGCAGCTGGCCCTTAAGTGAGATGGGCTCCTACCCTGGAATTCTTTGTCTTTTTACCGGAAGCTAAAAATGTAAAGGCTCAGATATGCTAGTGATCCCTGGAAGAGGAAAGCAAAAACAGTAATACTAATTAGTAGCTACCAGAGCTGTTCAGCATGGCAATAAGCTGTGAATTTATGGTTTTGTTAAGAGTCAGGATACATTTGAAATCTTTTATATAATATTAGATATGAAAATACACACCATCTGGACCTCTTGCTGGTAGCCTTGAAATGTCTACATCTCACAGGAATCAAACCCATTTTACCTGCTAGGGAATAAAACACCTGTTTCACATATTACTTCACACTGGGTGATGAACATTTCCACTATCTCCAGCCAGAAAGAAAAAAATGAAACTGTGGCTTCACATTGTTTAGTAGATTTTAAAAAGCTAGCAGGGCTGGGGGCTGTTTTACTGTCTTGTTGGAAGAAGGCTCTGCAAATCGCCTCTGTAACAACCCCTAATAATTTGGGGGAGTTCTCTGTAGCCCTGGTTACTATCAATAAAATGCATTTTCCTCTCATTATAAATCTGCTTATGAAAACACTTAGTGAGATGAGCCAACTGCATCTTGGCTGCTGGTTGTATCTTGTAATGGATGGTCCCAAAGCGGATAGAGGACTGTAATTCACTGGAGGAACTCTGCTGATGACATAAAATAGTTGAACAGTTTATGAATAGTCCTAGAATCTTGAAAGAGAATGAGGTTTTGCATTCTTTCCTAGGACATCTGTTGTTATTCTATAGATATCCTTCTGCAAACTTGGGGAAGTGGGGGCGGTGGCAGGGGAGCTTCCTTAGCATGTCTTTCCTTTTCACTTGCCATAAATCCTTTTGTTCTTCAGCTGAAACCAAACTGCCCTGGTAGGAAATCAGGTTGCTTTTTTTTCTTTAATATAATCACACTACCATTATCTCCCTTGAAAAATGTCACAATAATTCCTTAATATTTTCAAATATCTAATCACTGTTCAACTTTCCAGTTGTCTCACGATTTTTAAAGTTTATTTGTTTGAGTCAGGATCCAAATAAGATCTGTACATTGCTATTTCCTTGCAATGTATTGCCTGCCATTTATTCTTACATAACTATTTGTCTTATAAATTATTCTTGCATAACTATTTGTCTTATAAAGGTTCCCATAGTCTGGATTTTGCTGATTGCATCCCTGTGGTGTCATTTAACATGTTCTTATGTCCTCCGTATTTTTGTATATTAAGATAAGATATAATATATACAGTATATTCTGTATGTTAAACACTTGATTGAATTCAGGTTAATTTATCTGGCAAGAGAGTTTGATTGGCAGTATTTCTTCTCCTACCAGGAGGCATGTATTAACTGGCAGCTTGTGTTCTTGTCACATCAGTAGTCATTGATGATCAATATTGAGATTCACTAGTTCACTAATTGAAAACGCATTGCTAAAAGCATTGCTATTTTAGTCCTATCACACCTTTCCTGTGTATTAATTGTAATAAGAGGAAACTTGTTCCTGATCCACTCTTGATTATTCAGTGAAGCATTTCATATAGGAAAGGGAGACCACATACATTATTTTTCTCTTTCTATATCAATTTCAAAATAGTGATGTGGTTTTCTAGCCCACCCAAAATTACCTATTTTCCAAAGTATCATTATAAACTCATATATTTAAACATATTTGAAATGTTTCAATCAATTGAAGTTTTACACATTTTTATGTTTTTTCTTGAAGAGAAGATTTTTTGACATGGCTCTAGTAAACTTTAGTAGCTTCCTTACCATCTGCTACAAGATGTTCCAGACTCGTTTTGTACATATGCTGCCTCAAACCTGGAGTCGACAATTTGTTAAAGGTGTCCAGGCTCCTCTTAGTGGGAAATGGTATTTGGATACTATCATCTGGACACTAGGATGAATCATTGTTACTGGGTTGGTCAATGTTTCTAGAATTTTTCAGTGGAAAGAACTCAGTGATACATACCCATACCATTAATTAGTGGTAGTGATGCTTTCAATTCTAATTCAAGACCACAAAACTCTTCAATCTCAAATGTGTCTCTTCTCTTTCCCTTGCCAAGAATCCCAGTTCTCAACAGTGACAACAACAATGATAGAACCGGAATATGCCATAATTATCCAGCTGCTTTATCACATAGTATACGCACAGCAGGGTCAGAATAGCAATATCTACCCTACCAATGTAATATGATTACTGAAAATAGTTTATGGTTTTTTTAAATTTTTCTGTACATAAGATACATCACATTAGAAATGTCAAAGTACAGAGTTTTGATAGCAAATGGAATTGTTTCTCTCTGTTGTTATGCCACCAACTGTAAATGCAATAGGTCCATTTGTTTCTTTTAATTTCATTTCTTTCTCTCTCTTTTTTTGAGACAGGGTCTCAGTCCTTCACCTAGGATGGAATGCAGTGGCTCCATCTCAACTGGATGAAAACTCTGCCTCCTGGGCTCAAGCCATCCTTCCACCCCAGCCTCCCGAGTAGCTGGAACTAAAGGCACACACCAACAGGTTCAACTTTTTTTGTTTTATTATTTTGTGTAGACACGGGGGCTTTACCACGTTGCACAGGGCTGGTCTTAAACTCCTGAGCTCAAGCCAATCCACGTGACTCAGCCTCCCAAGGTGCTGGGATTACAGGCATGAGCCACCACACGTGGCCTCATTTTATTTTTCTTTCTAAAAATTACTTTTTAAATTTTGTTTTTATTTTGTAATTGTGTAAAATATTTACATGATGTGAAAATCAAATCTACAAATAAAGCAAATTAAATAAAGTCTAGCATCTATTCCTATCCCCTAATCCCGCCCTCTTCCCATAAACCACAGGTAATTTTTTAAATTACTTCCTCCAAAGATTATTATATAGTATTTTAAAAACCAAATTATGGCTTAACCATTCAGTAGCTCATTTCTTAAATATAAGTAGATATATTTTATATCTGTCCCTATATAGATATATCTTTTTAGATAAACAGTAATTCGCTATATGAACTTTTATCAACTTTGCTTTTTTGAGTTCAGGTACAACTTGAAAATTTCATAGTGGCATACAAAGGAATTTCTTGTTCCTTTTAATTGCCTAATACCCCATTCTATGGCTACACTATAGTTTATTCAATCAGTCTCCTATTGTTAACTATTTGGGTTGATTTTGGACCTTTGTTATTAAAAATAGTTCTGTAATGAGTATTGAGTATTTTAGTGCATATATTTTTTCATAGTTTTATCAGGTATCTGGCTGAAGTAGATACCTAGAAATGGGATCACTAGGTGAACCCATTTACTCCTTGACCCAGCAATTTTTGCCAAATTCCCTTCCTGTAGATATCATAGTATTTTGCACTCCCAGAGCCAATATAAGAGAGTAAGGCCCTGTTTTCATGGCCAACATCTTCCTTTAAATGAGTAGCAGTTGGTATTTTACCTTATTCCCTTTATTTCGGGAACAAGATAAAATGACAGTCATTTCTCTAAGGGACATTTGCAGAAAAAAAGTCTTTCAACATAGCAAAAATTGAGAGAGATTTATAATGATATCTTGCTCTACTCCAGTCAGTCAAGAAGTAGGAGTACGAAACTTACACAAAGAAGTTACCAACTTATGAAAATGGTCACATTCCTTATTCCTTTAATTTAATTCCTTATTCCTGTAATGTTTGTTGACTAAGTTATTTCTTCCTTTTAATTCTTTCTTCATGTGATTTTAAATGGTTTGGCCCCCTCTGTGTCCTACTAATCATCAGAATGAGTTAGTGTGTCTTCTTGTTTACCTATTTTAAAATATTCTGGGTTGAAAAAAATGATGCACCAGATTTATATCCTCAACTTACTATCCTCTATGGCAGTGTTACTCAAAGTGCACTCCATAGGCAGTGCCAGTCCACAAACTATTTGCTACCACAGTGAGATAAGCACACAAATTAGAATAGGTATAGCAAAACTCTTATAGTAATTTGACATCATGTCAACACCAAAAGCATGATCAGTAGGCTTTACAAAGGTATTGATCTATGATGGAACAGATATGTTTAAAAAATGTCCATTTGCCACAGATAGTTGAAGTAGCACTGCTCTGTGGTCCTGTGTTTTCTTTCATCATTATCCTGAGATCCTGAGCCAATAGTTCTACATCTTATGTGTTTGCAGAATCTCCTTTCATTTGATTTAATCTTCTAATACAATTTCTCCATTGCTTTGGTTCAGGGTTTTCCAAAGTAGGCTGTGCTGTAGAGTTATACAGATGTCATTTATGTCTTCGCTGCGGAACTTCTCAGGGCCTTTTTATGCTAATGTGTGTTGTCAGTCTCTCTGAGATAATATCCCAGAGGTAGTTGCCTATGGAAGGCTTGTTTGTAAGTGTTTTATAGAATTAGGTTTGCAGAGGAGACACAGGGAAATTCTGGTATAGGCTCATAATTTCTTTCTACAAAAATGACAGAAAAATTGGATAGTTCTATCAAATCAGGCATGAAATTAAGGCAGGGCAAAAACAAACAAGCAAAAACTATCCCAAGACTTTAGATCACCAGATATGTCTTAACCTCTAAAATTAACCTTTATTCCACACCTTCAGAATATCTAACTATTTATTTGATGCTGAAAGATTAGTTAGAAACAAGGTCCCGTAAATTTTTTAATACCTTGCTGTAATGTTTAATAATTTCTATTTTCTGGAAGTTCTCCTATGCTATAAATCTTATTGGCTTTATTACCATCAAAATTATCTTCTCTGTGTTTCTAAAGTACTTCAAATTTCCTTTTCCATGTTTAATAATTCCAAGGCTAGAACTCTATATATTCAATCTTTGCCTCCCAAGAGCAGAATATTTCTACAGTAGCTTTCAATCCATGTGATAGAGATATAAGGGGCCTATGTTCTGGAAGCAAACACACTTGGACACAGGAGTAGTTATAAGATGTCTAAGGAGACACTGGTTACTTCAAGAAGATTTTTGCTTTGGTGAGTTGAAATTCTGTGATTGACCCTTATTCCCCTTTATCTCTAGTTGTGTTCAGTTATGTTGTATTCTCAAAATGAATTCCAGAGGTCAGTTCCCCCTTCTCTCAGTGAATTTTTTCAGTTAATATTTATTATTATTCTTCCTCATTACCAAAGACTTATTCATTGCAGAAACTTAAGAAAATATAGAAAAGTAAATATTTAAAAACAAAAATAATCCCAAATACCATCACCTGACATTAAAAACATTCTGGCATCCCTCCATCTGATGCTTTCCCCAAGAACACATATTATCTGCATATGCAATAGGTATTCAATCTGTACAACATTGTATATCTATTACATATATGTAGCAACATATGATACACATATTAGATGACAAGTATAATAAAAAATAGGTTTGTATATTGCAAATATCAGTTCTCATTACTATATTTTATTTTATGAATCAATTTTAGTGACTGCATAGCTCTTCATTTCATGGATTTGCCATACTTTCTTTACATTAACTGCTGTTGTGTAACACTCAGCACTGTTCTAAGCAAAAGGTAACACTTAATATTATGTTCTGTGATTCTCCATTTTGTTGTATATAGTGGGGGTAGATTTATTTTTATTTTCACTGTTGTATAATATCCTATTGTGTTAATATACAAACATTTATTTATGTAATCTCCTCTCAATGGGCTTATGTTTTGATATGTTTGCTATTATTTTCTGGTGCATACTCAAGAATGTCTTTATTATTCTGGGTCAAATGATATGTGCATATTCAGTTTTATAAGACAATGACAAATTGTTTTCTCAAGTGGTTATATCAATTTATATTTCTATTAAAAGAATATGAGAATTCCATTTCATCCAGATTCTGACCAATATTTGGTTTTGTAGACATTTTAATTTTTCATTCTGAGATATTTATAATGTTCATCAGCCTATTAAGGACTCTGAGAAGTTCTACAAAAGAAAGTTGTTTTATTTCATTTTATTCCAGATTTCTCAAAATCTTTGACCATGGAAGCCTTATTTTGTAATTTACCCATGAAACTTATGCATCAGAGCCCACTTTTGGGAGCCTTGACCTGAACTAATGATGAAAACTAGATGAGGGTATGAAATTCGGTGAGCAGAAACTTCGAGCCCACAGTTGGAAAACTACTTGTTCAGTACAATCGTAGGCAAAGAAATAGGGTCATAGAATAATGCTTCTCGAAGGTACAAATTTATGGTTAAGAATCAGTTCTTACTACCAAATCATTCACGAATCGATAATTTTATAAAAGTCCACTGATTACATATTTGAACGTTACCACTGTAGAAGTTTCTAAAAGCTGAGTTTCAGTTTCTGTACTGATCTCATTGTGAAACGGTGACACGCGTTCATGGACTGGCATCATCCATGGACCACACCTTAAGGAACACTAACATAAAGGATAGTAATTGAAGATGAAAATCTAATACATCATTTTATTTAATGGAGACTATTTTAAAAAAAATAAATAAATAACGATATGTCCTTTCCCTGGTGATAGTGACTAGTCAATGCCTAAGTAAAAAGGCCAGGCTTGGGCGTGGTGGCGGGCGCCTGTAATTCCTGCTACTCGGGAGGCGGCGGCAAGAGAATCGCTTGAACCTGGGAGTCGGAGTTTGCAGTGAGCCGAGATGGTCCCAGAGCGAGATGGTGTCACTCTGGGCGACAGAGCAAGACTGTGTCTCAACAAGAAAAAAAAGAAAAAGAAAAAAAAAGGCCAGGCTTTCTTGCCTCCATTAGGGATAATGTTGATGAGTGATGCCGGCTCCAGAACTCCCTGTGGGATGGGCTGAGGCTTCTATTACAAATGACTTGAAGTTCACAGGTTCCAGAACAACTTTCCCCCCACCCAATTATGTTTGCTTCACTTCCTTATAGATCTTCATCTTGTCCATGAGAACATTTCCTAATAATTCTTCTGCAAGTAAAGCTCAATCTCAGTGTCTGTTTCCTGATTAGCTCACCTAAGACACCATACTTTATATGCTTATGTGTCAGTTGTGTTTCCTTTTATAGGATATTTGTTTATATTTTTCCCTATTTTTTAATTTATTGGGTTTGATTTTTTCTTGTTGATTTGTGAAAGTTATTAATGTTCTTTTTAAATTTTGTGGCAACTGTCTTTTTTCATTTTGTGTCTTGTCTTTTCATTATCTTTATGGTGACTCTTGATGGGCAGGTAATCTTATTTTTATGGCAGTTTAATTTGTCAGTCTTTTCTTACATAGTTAATTATTTTTGTGTTTTATTTAGGAAAGACTTCCATACTCTGAGATCAGAAATATATTCTCCATATTGACTTTAAAATGTTTTCTATTTTGTCTTTCACACAAATCTTTAATTTATAGGGAATTATATTTACAAGGAGTGTTAGGTAAAGATTTTATTTACTTCTACAAGGATCTCATATCTATCCATATTGCTAAGCTCTTCTTTCTAATAAATATTTTGGAAAATTTTTTTATATTAAAAACCACTTCCTCTTTGGAAAATGACAATTTTGTTTCTCTCTCTCTCTCTCATGTTTTTTAAACCTTTTTTCTTGTTTTATTCCAATGGCTGGGAATTCAAATTCAGTCTTGAATATAAGTAGTAGGTAGTGGGCATTTTTGTCTTGCTCCTGCCTTCACAGGATCATTCTCACCATTAAGAAAGATATTTGCTTTACCTTTTGGTGATAATTTGTACAGACTAAAATACATGTTTATTTCTAAGGGAATTTTAAAAAATCATTATCAAATGCCTAAATTCATCAGATGTTTATTTTGCCTATATCCTGAATATCATGAAGATCAGATGTATTTTTATTTAGTCTTCTTTAAAATTTTTTTTTAATTTTTTAGAGATTGGGTCTTGCTATGTTGCCCATGCTGGTCTCAAACTCCTGAGCTGAAGTGATCCCCCCTCCCACCTTGGCCTCCCAAATTGTTGGGACTACAGGCCAGAGCCACAGCACCTGGCCTTATTTAATCTCTTAATAGTATAACTCATATTTATAAATTTTTCTAACACACTGTCCTTGTAGAAGTGTGATAAATCCAATTTAGTCATGACATATTATCTCTTTTATTTGCTTCTTGAATCATTTGGTCCATATATTGTTTTAAAAGTTTGTTACTATGTTCATATATAATGGTGACTTCTCTTATACTCTCCATTGTCTGGCTTTAATATTAAAGTTTTATAACATTCAAAAATTGAATTAGAAAATTTTTTTGTTTCCTATATTTTAGAAATTTTATGAAAGTTTAGAGTGATTTGGGTTCTTTGAAAGTTTTGTAGAACTCCTTAAAAAGCCATCTGGAACTAGTGTATTCTTTGTAGAAGGTTTTAAGCTACTGATGAAATTTTTTAGAGCTTATAGAGTTATGCAAGTTTTGCAATTCTTGAGAAAGTTTAGTGTCTTAATCTGTTTTGTGCTGCTATCACAGAATTCCACAGACTGGGTAATTCAAAATGAACAAAAATTTACTAGCTCATGGTTCTGGAGGCTGGGAAGTCCAAGACTGAGGTGCCAACATTTGACAAAGGGCATTCTTACTGCATTACCCCATGGCAGAAGGCAGAAGGGGACAGGAGAGAGTATATATAGAAAAGGGCGCCTAACTCCTCTTTTTATGATAAACCTATTCCCATGATAACACCATTAGTCAGTCCATTTATAAGAGTGGAGCCCTTATGACTTAAATACATCTTAGAGGTCCCACCTCCGAATACCATTACATTGGTAAAGAAATTCTAATGCATTCTTTTTGGAGGGCCACATTCAAACCATAGCATTTGGTAAGTGACATTTTTCTAGGAATTCTTACATTTTGACTATGGTTTAAATTTATTGCTACAATTGTTTATAATATTGTCTTATTTTCAAAATATCTGCTGGATATGCGTTTTCTACTTTTTACCATGATTTTAGTGTCATCTCTTTTTATTTGTCATTCTTGGATAGATTTCTCTATTTTATTCTTCTTTTCAATGGACCAACTTTTGGCTTTCTGGTCCTTCTCTATTGTGTTCTCTTTTCTATTTTTTAATTTTTCTACTTTCTTTCTTTCTTATCTTGTTGAAGTTTTTTCTAACTTCTTAAGTTGGACATCTTCATTTCCAGCCTTTCTCTTTTTTTAACATAAACATTCAATGGTACAGGTTTTGCTCTAGGTACCACTTTGGCAAAATTCTATGTTTTGATCTTAATATTTTCATTATTGTTTAGTTTTTGTGTATTGTTATATTCCATACAAGTTCATCTTTGGCCACTTATTTGAATTTATGTCATTTTGTTTCCAAATATATGTTTTTGTTTTTTGTTATTGACTTCTAATTTAATTCTATTTACAAAGAATGTGGTCTTTATAATAATGATTCTTTGAAATTAGTTTAAAAATGTATTTTGTAACCCAGCACATAGTGCTTCCATGTTTATTTGAAAAGAATGAGCTTTCTTTTTTGTAATATTCCATAAATGTCCCGTATCAGAAGTTTCTTAGTTTTGCCCTTGCAATAGTCTTGCTTTATTAAATTTTTGGCCATTTGGAAGAGGTATATTGAAATGTCTTACTATGATCATGGACATGTAATTTTCTTCCTGATTTCTACCAACTACTGATTTACTTATTTTGAGATATTTTAATGATGCATAGACATTTAGATTTTTATGTTTTTCTGGCAAATTTCTCCTTTTAGTCTAAGACTAGATTTCTTCCCTAACACAGCCCATATTCAATTATTATAGTGCCCTTTGTGGTAAGCAGAATTCCACAAATGTGCCCCCAAATTTCCTGTCTTCTTGCTATACCCACACTACACAATCCCTGGGACTATGATTTTGATGACTTTTTCCCCGTGGTTATGTTGTGGTACTGCTGACTTTAAGAAAGGGAGATGACCAGGGTGGGCATAAAAGGCTCACATGAACCTTTATGCAGACAGTTTTGCTGGCCAGGGGCAGAAACAGAAGCCAGAGAGATTTGAAGCATGAAGAAAGATTGGATGCAAGAGAGGTCTCTGTTGCTGAGATGGCAAGGATCCAGTGTAAAGACCTGATAGTAGCCTGTAAAAGCTGAAAACAGTCCCTGATTAACAGCTAGCAAGACAATGGAGATCTCAATCATACAGCAGCAAGGAAATATTTTCAACCAACAACCAGAAGGTGTTCAAAGCAAATCTCTCCCTCCTTAAGCCTCCAGGTAAGAATACAGCCTGCCAACACTTTGATATCATCTTTATGAGATCCTGTGCACGGAGTCTAGCCATGTTGTGCCCATCTTCTGGCCTATGTTTACTGTGAGATAATAAATTGGTTTTTTTTAAACCCAAGTTTGTGATAATTTCTTACAGAGCAATAGAAAGCTTATACAACCTCCTTACCCTTAAGAATGCTTTTTGTTGGGGCAGAGCACAGTGGCTCACTCCTTTAATCCCAGTACTTTGGGAGGCTAAGGCAGGCGGATCATGAGGTCAGGAGTTTGAGACCAGCCTGGCCAGCATGGTGAAACTCTTTGCTAAAAATATAAAAAATTAGCCGGGCAGGTGGCATGCGCCTGCAGTACCAGCTACTCAGGAGGCTGAGGCAGGAGAATTACTTGAATCCTGCAGGTGGAGGCTGCAGTAAGCTGAGATCACACCACTAGCTCCAGCCTGGTTGACAGAGCGAGACTCATGTCTCAAAAAAAAAAAAGAAAAAAAATTCTTTTTATTTTAACATCTATTTTGTTGGTTATGATTACAGTTATAACACTTCCCTTTTGTTAGTATTTTGGACGTTTTCCATCCCTCTGTTTTTAGGTTTTCCATATTATTATTTTTTAGACATTGTCTTATAAGCAGCATATACCAAACTGTAAAAATCCAAACTGAAAATCTCTGTGTTTTAATTTAAGAATTTTGTCTAAATGCATTTAGTGCAATTACTAATGTGTTTAAATTTGGATCTACTATCTTTTTTTCTGTGCTTTTTTCTTCTGTGCTTTCTTCTACTTTCTTGCTTTTTAAAAATTGGCATTTTCTTTCTTATTGAATGTTTCCCTTTTTATTAGTTTGGAAGTTGTACATTCTAACTCTATTTTAGGTTTACACTTAAATTTTACTAGGCATATTCAATAAAAATATGGGAAATTTTGTGAATTTAGATGTCATTCTTGTCCCTGGAACCATCAAAATGTTCCTACATTATTTAAAATTACTAAACATGTAACTAAAGAGAGAAGTTGCCCAGTGATTCTTTGCCTTCTCGCTTCACCTTCTCTGAAAAAAGGGAGGAAGGATGTCTTCCTATTCTTCCCTACTTTGTCCTGTCCGTGTTGATATCATCTATATACAACAGCGTTCAGATTCCAGAACTCCTGCAAGTCTAGACAAGTTACCTGTTTTGAGTTTTACTTTGCTAATCTATAAAGTGGGGATAGCAAAACCAAGCTTGTTGGAGTTTTTGAGATAAATAAATTAGATAATATATGTATAGCAGGTAAATGCCTAATGCTCAATAAAATCATTATTTTTATCCATTAAATATATTGATTTTATTTTTCATATCATAACTTCCTTTGATTAGCAACTTCTGTCTTCTCAAGGATATGAATATCTTTATGTATGTCTGTGTTCACATTATATCCCATTTTGTTTCACTGAATTACACTCCCATATCGACACAGTAGTCTGTTAAAGGCCTTTTCATATAGGGTTTGGAGTGTAAAGACTATCAAGTCAAAAGCAGTCCCTAAGGAGCACCATTCTGTAGGTTCTCATAATACTTTTGAATATGGAATGAGCGACCAGCAATAATTATAACCCTAAAAATCATTATCACCTTTACAGCCAAGGAGGACAGGGCAACTTCAGTAAGTTTATGTAAATTGAAAAGCGTATAATTTTTAACCTATGTATTTGGACTTCAGTAAAAGCCAAGTGGAGAGCATTGCTCCAAATAGGCTTTCAAAAACAGTTCATGAGATTTTAGTAGCTTTCTAAATTTGACCATGGATGCTTATACCTTTTAATTTAGTGGATTTGAAATGCTTGGCTTCAAGTAGCATGTTGTAAGAAGGTTATTTCTGGACCTTCTCCATGTGTAATGTATAAAATTAGCATCCTTCTTTGGCAATTGAACCTCTTCCTTTCAAAGCTAACCCAACTCATCAGATTGTTATAAATGAAGACTAATTAACTGTTCTTCTGCTTTAAGTTTAAATCCTTTATTGGCACAGATGCCTAGAGGTCAAGTTTGTGTGGCATGAGTCAAACAAATGATCATCAGTATTACAATTACACTGAAGCACAAATAATTGAAAAAAAAAAAACAAACTAGAATTACCTCTTTGTGATCATATTAAAGTCAAAATGTAATTGTAAGTGTTGATCTTCAAAGATTCAACCCAAGGGTGAAAAAAAGGAAGTCTACTTAAAGCACGTCTCTCGGACCTTCACATTTCTCTCTTTTCTGAAGTTGAGCAGCTGCAATGGAAACTGCCAACACGTCTGCCTTGCACATGAACAATGAAAAATATACCCATGATTGCCAAGTTAGCTAGAACCCACGATGGTAGAGAGGCCAATGCTGTTAAAAACGATGCAGATCCTCACTAAATAACAGTATAAAAAGACATGTCCTAGATCACTACTGCCAAGGGAAGGGAGGAGAGTCCTTTGAAGACTAAAAGACACAGAAGACTATGTTGTTCTATTTTTCAAGGAACTGGGAACATTACAGGCAGGAAAAATGTTAAATGTGGGTATAGACAGGCAATATAACAAGGTTTCGTTGTGTTTCTACTTCCAAAAAGTTTCAACAAAATGAGAAGATTGAATCATTCTGCAGCAAGACCTCATGAAAAGCAATCTAGGGGGCATTTGAGGAAGAGAATGCATGTAGACACTATGCTTATCTCTGGGTTGGCCAAGGCCAGAGCCGGCTCCCTCCGCTTGTTGGGAGGTGCGGAGGGAGAGGCGCGGGCGGGAACCCGGCCAGCACGAGTTCCAGGCGGGAGCGGGCTCGGCGGGCGCAGGCTCGGCGGGTCCCCGCACTCGGAGCAATCGGCCGGCGTGGGCAGTGAGGGGCTTAGTACCCAGGCCAGCAACTGCAGAAAGTGCACCAGGTCCCCCCCTCCCACAGTGCCGGCCCGCTGGCGCTGTGCTCGCGGGGTCTCAGCTGCCTCCCCGCGGGGCAGGGGCCGGACCTGCAGCCCGCCATGCCCGAGCTTCTCCCTCCGCCCCACGCCCCGTGGGCTCCTGCGAGGCGGGAGCCTCCCTGAGAAACGCCGCCCCTTGCGCCAGGACGCCCGGTCCCATCGACTGCGCAAGGGCTGAGGAGTGCCGGCGCAGGGCATGGGACTGGCCGGCAGCTCAGCCTGGGTGGAGCCACTAGGTGAAGCCAGCTGGGCTCTTTTGAGTCTAGTGGGGACTTGGAGAACCTTAATGTCTACCTAAGGGATTGTAAATACACCAATCAGTCCCTGTGTCTAGCTCAAGGTTTGTAAATACACCAATCAGTGCTCTGTATCTAGCTAACCTAGTGGGGACTTGGAGAACTTTTCTGTCTAGCACTCTGTCTAGCTAAAGGATTGCAAACGCACCAATCAGCACTGTGTCTAGCTCAGGCTTTGTAAATACACCTATCAGTACTCTCTCAAAATGGACCAATCAGCTCTCTGTAAAATGGACCAATCAACTCTCTGTAAAATGGACCAATCAGCAGGATGTGGGTGGGGTCAGATAAGGGAGTAAAAGCAGGCTGTCCAAAACAGGGGGGCAAGCCATTTGCGTCCCTTTGATTGCTGTGTGGGGTATGTTCTTTGTTTACAATAAATCTTGTTGTTGCTCACTCTTGGGGTTTGCCCTTCTTTTATGAGCTGTAACACTCACCACAAAGGTTTGCAGCTTTACTATTGAAGCCAGCAAGACCACGAGCCTACTGGGAAGAATGAACAACTCCAGACCTACTGCATTTAAGAGCTGTAACCCTCACTGCATTTAAGAGCTGTAACACTCACTATGAAGGTCTACAGTTTCATGTCTGAAGTCAGCGAGATCATGAAGCCACCAGAAGGAAGAAACTGTGCACACATCTGAACATCTGAAGGAACAAACTCTGGATGCACCATCTTTAAGAACTGTAACACTCATCACGAGGGTTGGCAGCTTCTTTCTTGAAGTCAGTGAGACCAAGAACCCACCAACCCATCTGTGGACACACCAACAGATCCTTTCTTTGTGGCTGCTAGCACAAGTACCACAGCCCATGGTGTGGCCCACCATAGTGAGATTTATCCTTCTGCCTTCGTTGTGGTAGCTGCTGCTTCTATGTATTTATACCCAGGCCGACATGTGCTTTTCAAGATGCAAGAGAGGACAATACCCAGCTTAAAGCACTTGCCGGGAACTCTAGGGCATTTTATATTTATTCACCTTGCTCTTTCTCCAAGATGCAAGCCTGCCCCCAGCACGGCAGGTTAAATGTAAGCTTCAGGGACTATGCTCCTTGAATCACTCAACTCAGCACCAACTCTTCCTACTCTCATGGTGATTTCTCAGAGACTGTCTTGCCTGAATCTAGACCTTAGAGACGTTTGTTTCTCGAAAACAACAATTTTCTGAGGAACTCACCAGTAGACTGCAGTGCTGGTGAATTTTTTTGTGCTACAATCTTATCAGAGATGAAATGCAGTACCTTGTTTCTCTCTAGTCAGAGCCAGCATTTTGTTCCTAAAGAATTGACTTCCCATTGGTGAGGTAGACTATTGATACGGGAAGTTGATAACATTGTGTTTTGTAACATTTCAGATACAACATTTAACATGATAACATTTCAGAGCATGTAGAGAATTTGAATCATGGTTCTACCACTGCTTGATCTTGCAAAAGTTACTAAAGCTTTGTGCGCCTCGGTTTTTTGCATCTGTCAAATGGAGATAAAATGGTACCTACCTCACAGGATTATGTGGAGGATTAAGTGACTTGAAACATACAAAGTGATTAGAAAAGATGTTGAATAGTGACTCTAGCCCATAGAGTCAGGCAAGAAGGTCCCTGAGGATTCACTATGGGACTAGGAAGAGCTGGGTTTGAGGTGAGCAGTTCAAGGAGCATAGTCCCTGAAGCTTATGTTCATTTAACCAGCTGTGCTGTAGGTAGGCTTGTGTGTGGAGAAAGCTCCATCAGGGTGTTTCTGCCATCCTGCCATAAAGGAGGCTGTATATTTCAAACACTAATAACAACATTAGCCTGAATCTGGATAACTCTAGAGATTAGAAGGAAGATAGAAAATTGTGAATAATACAAGGGGCAGAAACTGGATTGCCGTATGACCCACCACATGCGGTTGACTACATGGTACCCATGTAGGCTGGGCCTTTGGGCACCATGGCCTGAAAGGTTCCAGAGGCTGAGCTTGGTATGCAAGGAGTGGAATGACAACAGAGCTGGAATTTTAAATAATCCATTTAGGCTTGAGCAAAAAACTACACTGTGGCCTGAGAACCTAGATCTTCCTCTAGTAGTTTGGATTGTATAAACCACTAAGATATTATATAAGCAAACATAGGGGAAGATAGCCCTTGAAATGGAAAATTTACCAATGATGGATCTATCATAATTTTGAGTGATAGCTAGACTTAGATATAAACAAACCAAAAAAATGGACTCTAACCTTTTTTGCTGTTAAATCTGTCAGTTACATAGATCTTTTCTATTCTTTAGCTGCTTTGCAGGTATTAAGGATAACAGCAATGTTTGGACAATTTTGCCAAGCACTTAGGGGCTCTATCATGAATTGTGGGAAGCAGGAAATGTGCAAGCAGCATAGGAGTGCACCACTGAGGAGAGAGTGACTATTCTACAGCAAAGTTTTCCTTTCTGGTGATATAAAAAGCAGTGGGACATTCACTGCTAATCTCTTTGTGATGACATAAGGAAGAATCCTTATAAAGGTTTAGGACTCTCAGGGAGAGATGTATTTCCCTTTTGAAAGGATATTTCTATCACTGTAGAGCACTGAATTTGGTTTCTGTCACACATATCTAATATGATGGGTGTGCATGTGAAACGCAGCACCTGTGACAACCTACTGAGGGACTGCTCAGAGACTGCTACTTCTAGGAATTCACTGAAAGCCTTGGAAAACGTGGAGAATCTCCATTTTCAGAGTTAATGGACTTAGGTATAATTGTTTCAATTGTCTGAAATATCATATTTGATTTTTCTTAGAATATCACAGTGGTGAAAGGGCAGGTTCTGGTTCTGAAGTTGGTTCAAATCCTAGCCCTGCCACTTCCTGGCTGTGAGACCTTGAGCAAGTTGTTTAGTTTCTCTATACCTCAGTTTCCCCCTTATTAAAAAGCAATAATAATAACCACTTAATTTCAATGAGGTTAAATATATGATACATTTGGAATCAATGAATTCAATACACCTGTAATCAAACTGGCATGTATTAAGGACTCAAGAAATGTTGGCTTTCAGTCTTTTACTAATACTATCATATTTATACCCTGGAGAATGCCTGATGCAGTCATTTGTGTCATACAGGTATGCATACTTGAGGTCCAGCCCACCGGATTGTTTGGTTTCTACATTGGATAAGCACTGGGGAGTCCCAGCTGGAGTTGAAGCTCTGCTCACAAGTAGAAATTTTAAAAGGCTAGACATTCTGGGGGACTGGTGGTTTGTACTACCAGGGTCTATTGTATCAGAAGATAGAAGACCTTCATGGAAGACCAGTAAGGAACCAGCTGAGACACAAGCTCACCTTGGGGAAAGAGCCATCAGGTACACAGCATAGTTGATGAGCAGTGGCCAAGTCATTGAAAAGAAGGGGAAGGGTGATTTCAAATACATCAGGGGAGACTATTTTGCTCTTCCTATATTCCTTTGTTATTGAATACTAAAAAATTAGGGGCTATTAGAAAGCACTATTTTCATGAAAACCCATACTAGATTGTCATGAGAAATCCTTAAGAAAATCCTTAATGTAATGGTTTCTCTTCCTCTAGGAATAAAGGATTGTGACCAAGTTTGCTAAGCAAAGGAGGCTTGGGAAATACCAATCGGATTCCTACCAGCTGTCCATTGGGGAATCTGAATGTTTTTACTATGGGCAGGAAACTTCCATTCCTTTCTTTTGGTGATGAAGAGAGTCTGAAAGATTGGTGAGGACTAAAAGAAATAGAGGTGGATTGTGCTCACTCTGGCTGGTCAAGGTAAACTGAACAACCTCGTTCTCTAAAGCTGATGATATTTCAAGATGGACCTGGCTGAGTTGCATTCAAATTTCAAAATTCTTCTGTTTGGTTGAATTTTTTCCTTTTTCCATTTCCATATGTTGTTACATGGACATCTTTGCCTCTAGCCCAAGTAAACTATGATGCCAGAGTCCTCTGAATACAACCATGCATACTGTTTTGCTTTTGGACTGTATTTCAAATAGGTTCATATCTCCAAAGGTACATCTAACAGTAAATATACTCTTCTCCACTCAAACTTCTACTCTGCTCCAGCCTCCCCTCTGTGCTTTCCTGTCAAAAGAAGTGAGGTTTTGTTGACAAAGACCTGTTTTAAAATAGAGACATTCATCTTAAGGATAATACACTCTACCTCTCCAAAAAGGATGAGGCAAAGAAACAGTTACTGTTGGAATGAGAATAGGAAACCGATGCTACACACCATATCTGCTCCAGGCATGGGATCTGGCTTCCATTGAACTCTGGCCTGCTTTTGCATTGTGACTGGCCAGGGGACCAGAAACCAAAGGCGGCCTGGTCAGGATGCAGCCATGAATAGAGTGGGCATAGATCATTTACAGAAGATTAGCTCACAATACCCCTGGAAATAAAGAAGTCTAATAGGATCTGGGGTCAGAAAGCCTTCACCTTGGTTACCCTCTGAAGCTTTGGGTTTTGTCTCAGGCATATTCCTTGATTGTAATTTTCTAAAATCCAGTAAAACCTCTTGTTCCAATGACTTACTGATGAATTTCTCTACAGGCCACCTCCCTGGGAGCTATTGAGAACTTCCACATATCAAAGCTGTTGAATTATACATCCCTTACCCAGAATACTTCAATGTATTGTTAAATGTCTTGACAGTGGCCCTATTTATCTGATATTGCTAATCTGACTTAATCTAGTCCAACCCCCCACCCCCAAAAATGTCTGCTAGGCGCCACAAAATTCAAAGGAACTCTCTTCTTTCTAACTACAAAGCTTGCTGCTTAATTGTACAAATATTTGTGGTTTTGGCAAAGGTCAATGCTAATTTGTTGTTTTAGTATAAATCTGGAAAGGTTAGGAGAGTGCTAAGAAAATAGGACCTACATACATGTGATGTGCTAAATACTTGGGAGATGCTGAGGCTCTGCAAATAGGACTCTACAAGTAAAAGCTTGCAAAAAGTCTGAAAGGAAACATTTTTCGTAGTTATCGGATACACAGAAGAGACAACAGAAAAAAAAACAGGCAAGAACTGGCCCTAGGGGTAAAAAGGAATTTTTTTTTCTCTACAGATGTGTCTTGCCTTCATTTGGTTGCTTACTGCATTTGATTTTTACTTTAGAAATTGGTTTAGGGATTATAAGGGAGGGAATGATTTAACGAGTCATAATGCTTCAGCCTGGAAATTAGAATATTCAACAATGAGAGATAATCAAATAATTAAAATTACAAATATGCCTTTCTTTATGCATCTCTAAAATAGGTGTAGTGTCCTGTTAGGAAGATGAATTAGCTAATGATTAGGAAGCACTTAGAGACCCTCAGGTGAAAGTTTTATTGCTTTGCTGGATTTATTTGTCTGAGTTAAATGTTCTGTGGTCTAAGGCAGTGCTTCTCAAACTTCAGTGTGCATACGAAACCCGGGGGGCTCTTGTTAAAATGTGGATTCTGATTCAGTAGGTTTGGGGTGCTGCTCAAGAGTTTGTATTTCTGGTCAGCTCCCAGTATCAATCTGCCATACCACACTTTGAACAAGGATCTAAAATCTCTGTTTCTCAAAGCTGGCTATAAATTGGAATCAGCTGTTGATCTTTGTAAAAACTTTCCAAAGATTCCGACTTAATTAGCCTGGGGCCTCTGCCGGGCATTGGGATTTTTTAAGTCCCTCATTTTCTTGAATCTAATCTGCATCCAAGTGTAAGAACCACACTGGTCCAAGGACCTGGTATTCTGGCCCAGTCTAACAGGTTGTGTGAGAACTAAATGAGATAATGCAGCAAAGTACTTGGCCCAGCCCCCGTCACATAATGGTCCCTCAATAAACCTTAATTGTTACAGGCAGCCTTGGCTGTGACAAGAGATACCACCCAAGGTGCAGACAACACTAACTCACAGAATATCAGGCAGATGTCAAGGATATTGGCAGACGTCAAGGTCAGCGATATGGCAGGGGAAACTTTGGCCCTTAGTAGCTGCACAGCAGGTATCTCTGTGTAAGCAGAGCAAGAGAGGAGATGTGACAGCTGTGTAGCTGCATGTCATGGCCTCTGTGTGAACTTGAGAAGGACCCGTAAAAGGGTGGTTTACACTATGGAAAACAATAGGTCAGGTCCTCAAAAAATTAAAAATAGAATCACCATATGATGCAGCAATTCCACTTCTGGGGATATACCTAAAGGAACTGAAAACAGAGTCTTGAGGAAGTATTTGTCCACCCATGCTGATAGCAGCATTATTCACAATAGTCAAGAAGTGGAAGCAACCCAGGCATCCATTGGCAAATAAATGGATAAACAAAATGTGACATATGGGCACAATGGCATAGTATCCAGCCTCTAATAGGAAGGAAATTTTGACACATGCTGCAACATGGATGAATCTTGAGGACATTGTGCTACATAAAATAAACCAGACACAAAAGGATCAATAGTGTATAATTCAGCTTACATGAGGTACCTATATTAGTCAAATTCACAGAGACAGAAAGTAGAATGGTGGTTGCCAGGCGATGGGGGGAGAAGGGAACGAGAAGGTTGTGTTGCATGGGTACAGAGTTTCAGTTTTACAAGATGAAAATGTTTTGGAGGTTGGTTGCACAACCATGTCAGTGTACTTAATGCCACTTAACTGTACACTTCAAAACAATTAAGATGGAAAACTATGTTATGCATATTTTACTATAACTTAAAAAATAATATATATTTAAAAATAACTAGAAAAGTGGATTTGGAATATTCCCAATGCAAAGAAATGATAAATGTTCGATGTGATGGAAATCTCAGTTACTCTGATTGGGTCATTACGCATTGTATGCTTGTATCAAAATGTCACATGCACCCCCAAAAATATGTACAATTATTATGTATCCATAAAACTAAAAAGAAAAGTTTTTTAAAAAGATGTGACTCAAGTGTCCTCAGTATGAGTGAACAAGGAATCAGAAAAATGTAGGCTGTTACATAACTTGCCTTTTCCTGTGGACCTCTGGGATATGGAAATTTCTAGGTCCATAAATAGAATATATTTGAAAGTATCCAGTAGGACAGTTGGGCTATTAAAATGATAACTTTATCAATAGACTAACAGTTAAGAACTTACTGTGAAGATAAGAGGGGGTGCCCAAGATGGCCGAATAGGAACAGCTCCAGCCTCCTGCTCCCAGCGTGAGTGACACAGAAGATGGGTGACTTCTGCATTTTCAACTGAGGTACCAGGTTCATCTCACTGGGGCATGTCAGACAGTTGATGCTGGTCTACAGGTGCAGCCCAATCAGCGAGAGCTGAAGCAGAGCATGGCATTGCCTCACCTGGGAAACTCAAGGGGGAAGGGAATTCCTTTTCCTAGCCAAGGGAAATCGAGATACACAACACCTGGAAAATCAGGTAACTCCCACCCTAATACTGTGCTTTACCAAGGGTCTTAGCAAATGGCACACTAGGAGATTATATCCCACACCTGGCCCAGAGGGTCCCACGCCCACGGAGCCTCCCTCACTGCTAGCTCAGCAGTGTGAGATCTAACTGCAAGGTGGCAGCAAGGCTGGGGGAGGGGCGCCCACCATTGCTGAGGCTTAAGTAGATAAACAAAGCCTCTGGGAAGCTCGAATTGGGTGGAGCCCACCGCAGCTCAAGGAGGCCTGCCTGCCTCTGTAGACTCCACTTCTGGGGACAGGGCATAGCTAAACAAAAAGCAGCAGAAACCCCTGCAGATGTAAAAGTCCCTGTCTGACAGCTTTGAAGACAGCAGTGGTTCTCCCAGCATGGAGGTTGAGATCTGAGAACAGAGAGACTGCCTGCTCAAGTTGGTCCCTGACCCCTCAGTAGCCTAACTGGGAGACATCCCCCAGTCTGTACTAGGTGCAGACCAACACCTCACACTGCACACACCCCTGAGACGAAGCTTCCAGAGCAAGAATCAGACAGCAACACTCACTGTTCAGCAATATTCTATCTTCTGCAGCCTCCACTGCTGATACCCAGGCAAACAGGGTCTGGAGTGGACCTCAAGCAAACTCCAACAGACCTGCAGCTGAGGGTCCTGACTGTTAGCAGGAAAACTAACAAACAGAAAGGACACCCACCCCAAAACCCCATCAGTATGTCACCATCATCAAAGACCAAAGGTAGATAAAACCACAAAGATGGGGAAAAAGCAGTGCAGAAAAGCTGGAAAGTCAAAAAATCAGAGCGCATCTCCCCCTTGAAAGGAATGCAGCTCATCAACAGCAACAGAACAAACCTGGATGGAGAATGACTTTGACGAGTTGAGACAAGAAGGCTTCAGTCAATCAGACTTTTCAGAACTAAAGGAGGAACTACATAACCAGCGTAAAGAAACTAAAAACCTTGAAAAAAGAATGGACGAATGGATAACTAGAATAATCAATGCAGAGAAGACCTTAAAAGAACTGATAGAGATGAAAACCATGACACAAGAAATACGTGACAAATGCACAAACTTCAGTAACCAACTCAACCAACTGGAAGAAAGAATATCAGTGATTGAAGATCAAATGAATGAAATGAAGTGAGAAGAGAAGTGTAGAGAAAAAAGAGCAAAAAGAAATGAACAAAGCCTCCAACAAATATGGGATTATGTGAAAAGACCAAATCTACATCTGACTGCTGTGCCTGAAAGTGATGGGGAAAATGGAATCAAGTTGGAAAACACTCTGCAGGATATCATCCAGGAGAACTTCCCCAACCTAGTAAGGCAGGCCAACATTCAAATTCAGGAAATACAGAGAACGCTACAAAGATACTCCTCGAGAAGAGCAACTCCAAGACACATAATTGTCAGATTCACCAAAGTTGAAATGCAGGAAAAAATGTTAAGGGCAGCCAGAGAGAAAGGTTGGGTTATCCACAAAGGGAAGCCCATCAGACTAACAGCAGATCTCTCGGCAGAAACTCTACAAGCCAGAAGAGAGTGGGGGCCAATATTCAACATTCTTAAAGAAAAGAATTTTCAACCCAGAATTTCATATCCAGCCAAACTAAGTTTCATAAGTGAAGGAGAAATAAAATCCTTTACAGATAAGCAAATGCTTAGAGATTTTGTCACCACCAGGCTTGCCCTACAAGAGATCCTGAAGGAAGCACTAAACGTGGAAAGGAACAACTGGTACCAGCCATTGCAAAAGCATGCCAAAATGTAAAGTCCACTGATGCTAGGAAGAAACTGCATCAACTAATGAGCAAAATAACCAGCTAATATCATAATGACAGGATCAAGTTCACACATAACAATATTAACCTTAAATGTAAATAGACTAACTGGTCCAATTAAAAGGCACAGACTGGCAAACTGGATAAAGAGTCAAGACCCATCAGTTTGCTGTATTCAGGAGACCCATCTCACATGCAGAGACACACATAGGCTCAAAATAAAGGGATGGAGGAAGATCTACCAAGCAAATGGAAAACAAAACAAAACAAAAAAGCAGGGGTTGCAATCCTAGTCTCTGATAAAACAGAATTTAAACCAACAAAGATCCAAAGAGACAAAGAAGGCCATTACATAATGGTAAAGGGATCAATTCATCAGGAAGAGCTAACTATCCTAAATATATATGCACCCAATACAGGAGCACCCAGATTCATAAAGCAAGTCCTTAGAGACTTACAAAGAGACTTAGACTCCCACACAATAATAATGGGAGACTTTAACACCCCACTGTCAACATTAGACAGATCAATGAGACAGAAAGTTAACAAGGATATCCAGGAATTGAACTCAACTCTGCACAAAGCAGACCTAATAGACATCTACAGAACTCTCCACCCCAAATCAACAGAATATACATTCTTCTCAGCACCACATTACACTTATTCCAAAATTGACCACATAGTTGGAAGTAAAGCACTCCTCAGCAAATGTAAAAGAACAGAAATTATAACAAACTGTCTCTCAGACCACAGTGCAATCAAACTAGAACTCAGGACTACGAAACTCAATCAATACCACTCAACTACATGGAAACTGAACTACCTGCACCTGAATGACAACTGGGTACATAACGAAATGAAGGCAGATATAAAGATGTTCTTTGAAACCAATGAGAACAAAGATACAACATACCAGAATCCCTGGGACACATTTAAAGCAGTATGTAGAGGCAAATTTATAGCACTAAATGCCCACAAGAGAAAGCAGGAAAGATCTAAAATTGACACCTTAACATCACAATTTATAAAACTAGAGAAGCAAGAGCAAACACATTCAAAAGCTAGCAGAAGGCAAGAAATAACTAAGATCAGAGCAGAAGAGAAGGAGATAGAGACACAAAAAACCCTCCAAAAAATCAATGAATCCAGGAGCTGGTTTTTTGGAAAGATCAACAAAATTGGTAGACCTCTAGCAAGACTAATAAAGAAGAAAAGAGGGAATAATCCAATAGACGCAATAAAAAATGATAAAGGGGATATCAACACTGACCCCACAGAAATACAAACTACCATCAGAGAATACTATAAACACCTCTACACAAATAAACTAGAAAGCCTAGAAGAAATGGATAATTTCCTGGACACTTACACTCTCCCAAGACTAAACCAGGAAGAAGTTGAATCCCTGAATAGACCAATAGCAGGCTCTGAAATTGATGCAATAATTAATAGCCTACCAACCAAAAAAAGTCCAGGACCAGATGGATTCACAGCTGAATTCTACCAGAGGTACAAGGAAGAGCTGGTACCATTCCTTCTGAAATTATTCCGATCACTAGAAAAAGAGCAAATCCTCCCTAACTCATTTTATGAGGCCAACATCATCCTGATAACAAAGCCTGGCAGAGACACAACAAAAAAAGATAATTTTAGACCAATATCCCTGATGAACATCTATGCAAAAATCCTCAATAAAATACTGGCAAACCGGATCCAGCAGCACATCAAAAAGCTTATCCACCATGATCAAGTGGGCTTCATCCCTGGGATGCAAGGCTGGTTCAACATATGCAAATCAATAAACGTAATCCAGCATATAAACAGAACCAAAGACAAAAACCACATGATTATCTCAATAGATGCAGAAAAGACCTTTGACAACATTCAACAGCCCTTCATGCTAAAAACTCTTAATAAATTTGGTATTGATGGAACGTATCTCAAAATAATAAGAGCTATTTATGACAAACACACAGCCAATATCATACGGAATTGGCCAAAACTGGAAGCATTCCCTTTGAAAACTGGCAGAAGACAGGGATGCCCTCTCTCACCACTCCTATTCAACATAGTGTTGGAAGTTCTGGCTAGGGCAATCAGGCAAGAGAAAGAAATAAAGGGTATCAGTTAGGAAAAGAAGTCAAATTGTCCCTGTTTGCAGATGACATGACTGTATATTTAGAAAACCCCATCATCTCACCCCAAAATCTCCTTAAGTTGATAAGCAACTTCAGCAAAGTCTCAGGATACAAAATCAATGTGTAAAAATCACAAGCATTCTTATACACCAATAACAGACAAACAGAGAGCCAAATCATGAATGAACTCCTATTCACAATAGCTTCAAAGAGAATAAAATACCTAGGAATCCAACTTACAAGGGATGTAAAGGACCTCTTCAAGGAGAACTACAAACCACTGCTCAGTGAAATAAAAGAGGACACAAACAAATGGAAGAACATATCATGCTCATGGATAGGAAGAATCAATATCGTGAAAATGGCCATACTGCCCAAGGTTATTTATAGATTCAGTGCCATCCCCATTAAGCTACCAATGACTTTCTTCACAGAATTGGAAAAAACTGCTTTAAAGTTCGTATGGAACCAAAAAATACCCTGCATTGCCAAGACAATCCTAAGCCAAAAGAACAAAGCTGGAGGCATCATGCTACCTGACTTCAAACTATACTACAAGGCTACAGTAACCAAAACAGCATGGTACTGGTACCAAAACAGAGATATAGACCAATGGAATAGAATAGAGCCCTCAGAAATAATGGCACATGTCTACAGCCATCTGATCTTTGACAAACCTGACAAAAACAAGAAATGGGGAAAGGATTCCCTATTTAATAAATGGTGCTGGGAAAATTGGCTAGCCATAAGTAGAAAGCTGAAACTACATCCTTTCTTTACTCTTTATACGAAAATTAATTCAAGATGGATTAGAGACTTAAATGTTACACCTAAAACCATAAAAACCCTAGAAAAAAACCTAGGTAATACCATTCAGGACATAGGCATGGGCAAGGACTTCATGTCTAAAACACCAAAAGCAACAGCAACAAAAGCCAAAATTGACAAATGGGATCTAATTAAACTAAAGAGCTTCTGCACAGCAAAAGAAACTACCATCAGAGTGAACAGGCAACCTACAGAATGGGAGAAAATTTTTGCAATCTACTCATCTGACAAAGGGCTAATATCCAGAACCTACAAAGAACGCAAACAAATTTACAAGAAAAAAAAACAACCCCATCAAAAAGTGGGCAAAGGATATGAGCAGACACTTCTCAAAAGAAGACATTCATACAGCCAACAGACACATGAAAAAAATGCTCATCATCACTCGCCATCAGAGAAATGCAAATCAAAACCACAATGAGATACCATCTCATACCAGTTAGAATGGCAAGCATTAAAAACTTAGGAAACAATAGTTGCTGGAAAGGATGTGGAGAAATAGGAACACTTTTACACTGTTGGTGGGACTGTAAACTAGTTCAACCATTGTGAAAAACAGTGTGGCGATTCCTCAAGGATCTATAACTAGAAATACCATTTGACCCAGCCATTCCATTACTGGGTATATACCTAAAGGATTATAAATCATGCTGCTATAAAGACACATGCACACGTACGTTTATTGTGGCACTATTCACAATAGCAAAGACTTGAAATCAACCCAAATGTCCATCAGTGACAGACTGGATTAAGAAAATGTGGCACATATACACCATGGAATACTATGCAGCCATAAAAAAGGATGAGTTCGTGTCCTTTGTAGGGACATGGATGCAGCTGGAAACCATCATTCTCAGCAAACTATCGCAAGAACAGAAAACTAAACACTGCATGTTCTCACTCATAGGTGGGAATTAAACAATGAGAACACTGGGACACAGGAAGGGGAACATCACACACCGGGGCCTGTTGTGAGGTGGGGGAAGCGGGGAGGGATAGCACTGGGAGATATACCTAATATAAATGACAAGTTAATGGGTGCAGCACACCAACATGGCACATGTATACATATGTAACAAACCTGCACGTTGTGCACATGTACCCTAGAACTTAAAGTATAACAATAATAATAATAAAAAAAGAACTTACTGTGTGGCAGATACCATGCTAATCCCTTCATATTGATTATTTCCATTTACCCTCATTTTAACTCTGTGCAGTAGGTTCAAGTATTATCCCGTTTCCAGATGAGGAAAAAGGCTCAAGGTTTCTAAGAAAGCAAGAGCTGGGCTTCTAACTGAACCTAAAATTATGCTTTTAACTACCACATCATCCTATGCATATAATATACTACTAGGGAACATTTCTTTAGTTTTCAGTCCTAAAGACTCATATTACATAATGGTTAGAATATGAGACCTACTTAGCATTTGCCACAGGAAAATATTGGTGGCTAAATTACTCAGCTATTTAGAAAGATTGAATACTTTTTCACAAAAGAGAAGAAAGCATTTGGATTGCAACAAGAACGTGTGTAGAAGCACTCTGACTTCATAAAAGGCTTTATGTTGGTGTAGTGTGTTACTAGAGATCTTTTCAGTTAAAAAAGTCTAGGCAATGGTATTTTGGGCAGACTAAGTGACCTCTTGAGCTTTGACTCTTTATATAGATTTATACTACCTAAAGGCTAAAAGTAAATTAGAAGGTAATTATTTTTTTAAAAAATGCTTCTTTTAAAGACATAAGCCTTATGGAATATCTTATGAAATGATATGGGGAAAAATAAATATATATAAATACACACACACAAATAAGGGAACCACTATAATTTTGAACAAAACATAAGGAAAAATAAGTCTCTGTCTTTGAGAACAGTTTGGGGAGATGCAGCATGCATTCATGGCATTAGTCAAAGGCAGGGCTTCATGTGGTGATCTGTTACCTCTGCATTTACTTTTTACTATGTGCTAGACACTGTTGCTAGGTACTTTGCATATCTTATTTCATCGGACCCTCTTAACCACTCCACAAGCTAAATATTATGATCCCCAGTGTACAGATGAGAAAACTGAGACCCAGAGAGTTTGAGTGACTTGCCCGAAGTTACACATCTAATCAATAGATGAGCCAGGACTGAGATCCAGGTCTTTCAACTCCTAAATCTGTGTGCCTCCAGGGATGCTGTGCCAGGGAAGGCTTGGGACACATATCACAGAGGGATAAAGGAATGTTTTAGTAGACAGAGTGAGTGGGAGCTTACAAAGAGTGATGTCAAGGACTTTGGGAAAATGTTCCTGTGTACTCCCCTCACCTCCATTATATGTCCCTTTCCATTTGTGTCACATTCTCTATTTAGTAATTGTTGGGCTATTGCATTATGTCTCAGGTTACCCCATTTTAAAATGAGATATTTGTGACAGGGGTCAAATGTGTGAATTTGTTTATTTCATAATATGAATTAGTTTATCAAGTCAAGTTCCTAAATGATCTGAAAATCGAGAAAATGGAAATGTAGATTGACTGGTCAAGGGAAGGGATCAGTTTGAAGCCCACTTGGGGGAAGCCTCACTGGAAACCCAGATTCATGAGGCGCTGGGTGTCTATGAAAATGGACAGATTGAGGAGCACAGAGGGACCAAGGACAATCCTCCTTCTAATTCACCATTTACAAAAACAGTCCTGAGATGATGCTTGAAGAAAACATTCAAAAATACATGAGGGTCTTCCTGACATAAACTAAGATTGAGGCAAGAATGAGTGGACAGGAAAGGGGGTAATCTCATTGGAGAAGGGGATCTATGTTGGGGAAACGTGAGATGAGAACCTACTGGGTGAGATGGGATAGTGAAAGAAGAGGTGCTAGTGAGCCACTGCATGTTTTAGACGGTGAAAAATGATGGGTCAGGACATAATCTGAAGGATAATAAAAGGGAGAAGCAAGACAAAAGGTTGCTGACAGAAACTCAGCTGCTGATGACATGGAGCAAAGAAGAGAACCTGGGGAATATGTTAAAAGGCAAATAGGCAAGATTTGGGGATGAATTTCAGCCTCAAGGACTTAAGAAAGGTCTTTAAACAAGTGGGCAAGCTAAAAGTTTGGGGGAGAGGATAATAAGTTCAATTCAAAATTGTGGTAAACATAAATTTGTACTGGTAATAATTCAACACAGACTCTCTGATTTTAAAATAAGCCATCATTTAAAAATTTTTTAACACACTGTAGAATTATTGAATTATAATAATACCAGCCAGTATGCATAGAGAACTTTATGAATCCCCAGACATTGTTGCATATTACTTCATTGGATTATTGGAGTTGGAATTCAAATCTATGACTTCTGGCTCCTCTTAGAATCCATGTTGACTCCTCTACCCTGCTTGCTAAGCCTCTCTTCTCAATGATAGGAGGGTGTAAACATGGCCAAATTAATCCGAAAGAAGAGTTTCAGCCATGGGTGAGAAGGAAGTATTTGTCTACAAAAATGTCCACAGCATTTATCCAGGCCTCTTTAAATAACTAGATAGGTTGGCAGCTATTTTTCCAGCAAGTTGAATTTTCTCGGAATTGTAACCATTATATGAAAGCGTAGGCATCTTTGTTATCTGATCTGCCCTTTACTATTTCAGTACTCTGTCTTGAAAATGATACAGAATACTAGTCAATCCCTGAAGTGAATAATGAACTTCCCTGAGCACAGAAGGTCTTGCTTAATGTGGCTAGCAAACAACAAAGATAGTATTAGAGTGATAGATCAAATGACCCTGCCCAGGTCAAGCACATGGGGATAGTATTAGTTGTGTTCGTTTTATTTATTTATTTATTTTTATTTATTTGAGACAGAGTCTCGCTCTGTCACCCAGGCTGGAGTATAGTGGCACGATCTTGGCTCACCACGAACTCCACCTCCCAGATTCAAGCAATTCTCCTGGGACTACAGGCCCCTGCCACCACGCCTGTCTAACTTATTTATTTATTTATTTATTTATTTATTTATTTATTTATTTATTTATTTGTATTTTTAGTAGAAACAGAGTTTCGCCATGTTGGCCAGGCCAGTCTCAAACTCCTGACCTCAAGTGGTCCACTTGCCTTGACCTCCTACAGTGCTGGGATTAAGGCGTGAGCCACCACACCAGTCCATTAGTTCTTTATTTTTAAACAGCTTTATTGAAGTGTAATTTGCATACCATAAAATTCACCAGTTGTAAGTATATAGTCCACTCATCTTTAGTAAATTTATAGAGTAAAACCACACTCTAATTTTAGAGCATTTCCATTCTCCCAAAAAACTCCCTCATGCCTGTTTCCAATTAACCCCTGCTGTCACCCCCAACCCTAGGCAACCTCTGATCTGCCTTCTGTCTGTATCAATTTGCCTCTTCTAGACACTTCATACAAATGGAATCATGCAATATGTAATCTTTTATATCTGAATTCTTTCACTTGGCACTTATATTGAGGTCCATTCATGTTGTGGCAAGTATCAGTACTTTATTTCTTTTTCTTGTTAAGTAACATTCCACTGTATTGATACACAATATTTTGTTGTCTACTCACCAGTTGAACTTTTAGATTGTTTCCAGTTTGGGGTCATTATAAATACTGCTACTGTGAACATTTGTATACATGTCTTTGTGTGGACATTACATTTTCTCTTGCACAGATTCCTAGAAGTGGAATTGCTGAGTGGTATAGAAGGTTTAATTAAAAAAAAAAAAAAAAACAAAAAAAAAACAGAAAAATGATCTAACTGCTTCCTGAATAGCTGTACCATTTAATATTCCCACCAGCAATGCCTGAAGTTTGTAGCTTCTCCATATACATCATTCCCAACATTTGATAATGTCTGTCTGTCTTTTTAATTAGGGCCATTCTGTAGGTGTACAGAAGTGTATCATTGATTTTAATTTGCATTTCTCAAATGACTAATGATACTGAGCATTTTAATATGCTTATTAGCCATTTATATTTCTTTTTTGGTAAAATGTCTATCAAATATTTTGTCATTTTACAATTGGGTTGTTTGTTTTCTTACAACTTGTAGCACTTTGTTATATGTATTCTGCATAAAGTCCTTTGTCAGATATATGATTTGCAAATATTTTCTACCAGTGTGTGACTTATCTAATCATTGTCTTAGTGGTATCTTTTGAAGCACAAAAGTTTTAAAATTTGATAAAGTTCAATTTATCCATTTTTTTTCCTTTAAGGATCATGCTTTTCATATAGTAGCTAGGAACTCTTTGCCCCACCCAAGATCACAAAGTTTTTCTCCTATATTTTCTTCTAGAAGTTGTATTGTTTTCACTCTCATAGGTCTACAATTCCTCCTTATAATGCCTACATAAGGAATATAGAAACAAGACTGTTCATTGAGGTTACACAGAATATAATATCTTTTTTTTTAATCTTCAGTGTATTCTGGAGGTCAAGCAGAAAAAGAATCCCTGAAATTTGAATCCTAGAGGACAAACACGCTTTTGGTGGGGAAAGTGTTTTTTCGTAAGACTTTGATGTAAGTGTGGAGGAGGAGAGGACAGGGCTGGGATATGCTGCAAGCATGTCCTTTTCCAGGTCAGCCAATCAGAATGTGCTAGATGCAATAGCAAGTAGAACTGGCCATCTGGTTTCAGCCTAAAAATGAAAAGGAACTATTTAAATCTGCTGTCTATATGCTCTAGGCATTACTTAGTACATCTGCATGTTCAATAAATAAAAATCAATTATAAATTCTATTTCTTTTTACAAATCTATGTTCATTTGATTACAGGAGTGGTTTGGGCACAGGTAGAGGGAAATGTGAGGACAGGTGATTAACCAGGAGGAATTTGATATAAGAGGCAAAATCATTTTGATTTTCCAGGAAAATTGAAGATTTTATGTTAGACCTACCAGAGAATAGATAATTTCAAGAATGTAAGGATCTTCCTAAATATTCTCTTTCCTCCTCCATCAGCTACTTTAAAGTATGCAGTAGCCACTAGACTCTTAGCCTCTATCAAATGAAAGTTTTCATATTCTTATCAATTATAACAGAAACATTCATAAACAACCATCACAGGGCTAATAAATAACATCTTAAGAAAAGGTAAACAAATAGTGATGATGATGAGAATGACAAAGGAAAGGAAATGTGCTCAGAGGATGGCTCTCTGCAAATGCCAGATGGAGCAGGAAGGGAAGGATTTGGCCAAAAGGGAATGCAGTAGATGTCTCAGTTCTTTCCAGGGAGCAGAGCCGTCAGTGTAGGACTAAGAACTGATATCATGAACTAATATTTTAAAATTAATGTTAATTACAAAATAATATATTAGCATCTAATCCTTCCAAAAATAAAAAGTATTGCAAATAAAAGTAAAAATGCTCTTTCTACCACCCCTATGATCCCCAGAGCCACTCCCTTTCCCTTTTCAGAGATAACCCTGAGTAAGTGGTTTGTTGTGGCACCTTCTAGAACTTTTCACTGGATTTACATGCATACACGAGTTTCCATAAAGTATGTAACTGTTTAGGGTTTTTTTTTTTTTTTTTACATAGATGGTATTAGATTATATGACTCACTGTGCAACTTGCTTTTTTCATTTATCAATACTTCGTAGGGATCTCTTCACACCAAGACAGGGAGACCACCCCGTTCTAGTTGTCTAGATGTGGTAGCTTGAAATAGTTAAGGGTCTTTCCTATGCAGCTGGACTACATGGGTTCACATCTCATCTCTGTCCCGGCTGAGTGACCTTCAGCAAGATACTTAACCTATCTGTGCCTTACTTTCTGCATCTCTAAAATGGGAATTAGGATGATACCTACATTAGAGAGTTCTTATGCACATAGAAAGCACTTATAACAGGATCTGTGACATTATAAGTAGTCAATAAATGTTACTGATGCACATTTAGATTGTCAACATTATTTTTTTTTTGCTATTGCTAGTAAGGAATAGTTCAATGAATTTCCCTAAACATGCTTCTTTATGCATCCATGTAAGTGATTCTGTAGAGTAGATACCAGGAAATGGAATTCCACAGATGTAGGAATTAGATATCTCAGATATAGCAGCAATGCAAAATTGACCTCCAATTTCTATTCCTGTCCATGAATGAGAGGACCCATTTCTCCTGACTCATGCCATCAATTAATGTCTTAAATGTTTACTCCTCTAGACAGCAAGAAATGATCATGCTTTACTGTTTTCATTTGAATTTCTCCGGTTATAATGGGAACAAAAATATTTTCATATGCTTATTAGTCATTAAGGTTTCCTCCTAGGTGAATTCCCTTTTCATAACCTTTGGCTATTTTTATATTGAGTCATTTGATTTGCAGAATTTCTTTATATGTTCTGCATGCTAATACTTGGTTTGTTACATATGCTGAAAATATTTTCCCCCAGTCTAGGTATTAATTTATTAAAGTACTCCAAGAAAAACTTAACCCATCCTCAAGTAGTCTTGTAATCAGTGGGGTCCCAGGAGAACTAAACCACACAGAGACCACCATGGCCACACTCAGACCACAGCTCTAACAGATTGAAAAATGACACAGATGAGCTGAGGGCTGTGGACACAGCTTAGAAAACAGCTTCTGTGCCAGACACCCTTTAGCTCCCCTGGTCTAGACATGAATGGTTCTGAGGGCCTATGTATTTTGTGAATTTGATTATTCATATGCCTTTAACCCCTGAAATATGGTTCCAGGCAAGGAAGAGGTGACCAGCAAGCCCCTGGGAAGAAGTACAATAGATGTGAGAAACAAGAATAAGAATAAACTGTCATGAAATTCCTCCAGGACCTTGCTACTCGAAATAGCAGCAGTAGCATCACTAGGAACTGGCTAGAAATACAGAATCTCAGCACCCACCCTAGACTGACTGAATCAAAATATGCATTTTAGCAAGATCCTAAAGTGATTCGTGTATACATTACAGTGTGCGAAGTGCTGCCCCAGGCCTGTTTAAACAACAGAACTAGCTTCTTAGTGGACCTAGAGTTTCTCTCGCCATTTGTTATGAGTTGAATTGTGTCTCCTTCCCTCAAATTCATATGTTGAAGTTCTGACCCTCAATACCTCTGAGCGTGACCTTATTTGGAAATAAGGTCATTGAGGATGTTATTCATTAAAATGAGGTCATACTGGAGTAGAATGCGCCCCTTAATCCAATTATGACTAGAATTCTTAGAAAAGGGAGAAATTTGGACATGGGCACTCACACAGGGAGAACATGTGAAAGTGAAGGCAGAGATGTAGTGATGCAGTAGAAGCCGAGGATGCCAAAGATTGTCAACGAACTACCAGAAGCTTGAAGAGAGGCAGGGAATAAGTTCTCCTTCACAACCAACAGCCCACACCTTGATCTCGGACTTCTGCCTCCAGTAATGTGAGACAATACAATTCTGTTGTTTAAGCCACTTCATGTGGTACTTGTTACTGCAGCCTAGCAAAAGAACACATCATCCCTTAGGTTTCCCATGGCAGAGGGACGGACCATGCAATGCCCTAGAAAAGACCCCTAGGTTTATCCTCTGGATGATAAAACAATCTAAGGGCACAGATGAATAGGGCACAGATGCCACCTCCCTCTCAGGCAGTCACAGTGCTCCAGCAGTGCCTGCAGCATGCTCTGCACTTTTTGCAGGGTCAAGCAACGCCTCCCAAGGCTTCTGGTAGTTGGCTCTCTGAAGCTGCTCACACTGCGGAGCACTGGAGCTTTTTTTGCCTTTAAACAGAAGTGGGAAGCAGTTAGGTAAGGAGAGGAAAGGCTGGCTGATGAACAAACCCCATTGTCGTTGCTTTTGTGTTTCTACTCAAGTGTTTTAACTAATGGGCTGTTTAGAGAGAGTTTGCCTTGGTGAAATTAAAAGCAAAAAATGGATTTGAAAGAGTATCCATTTCTTTACCACGCATTAGTGACTCAGAGCAGTTAAGTCCACAGTTTCCCATTTACTCACAGCCTGTTTAGGCAGAGTTTGTGGCCTTTATTGAATCAGAGTAGACAAATCACCATCTTCCAGATTAAGGTTAGTTTCCTCCTACTTGGGCTTTTCTGAAATGTGCAGTACCTGGAAACAAGGTACTTTAGCCACGGACTGCTCTCTGTACATTACCTAGGTTTATCTCTGTGCATTAGAATATAGCATTTTTTGTCCTAAATAGTTCTTTTAGAATGATGCTCAATTCTTCCAGAAAAGGGTTTTTTTCCCCTAATAACAATAGCAAATGTTTATTTGTAGTTAAATGTGTTAAGCACAGAGCTCATACCTCACACATGGATTGTCGTACTTAATCTTCATTGCTTCCATCCCAGGTAGCTGATATGATTATCCTCATTGCACAGCAGAGAACACTGAGGCACAGAAAAGTTAACTCAGTTGCCCACACACAGCTAATAAGATCTGAGGCATTATCTTCCTGGACACCTCCAATCTCCAATGGAATGTAGATAACAATAGCTCTGCAAGGAAGGCTCACTTATGACACATTTTACTCCTAAAGGGTCTTTTGTTCCTGGCACCACATAGCCATGAGTAGGAAGGGCGTAAACAATGGAAGGCCAAAGGAATGGGATATTGAGATTTTGTTCTGGATAGCCAGATGCAAAGGCTGAATCCAACTGAAAAGATCAAATCAATTCAATAGACTAGGCTCACCAAGACTAAAGTGCCTCCATGAAGGGAAACAATAGTGTCTAGGGCATGGTTCTCAAACTTGAGCATGCATCAGAATCCCTTGGAGGGACTGTTCAAACATTGAACGTTGGTGCTGGACTCTGCTCCAGACTTCCTGATTCAGTAGGTCTTGGGTGGGACATGAGAAGTTATCTTTCTTATAAATTCCCAGGTAATGCCGATGCCATTTCCGAGGACCACACTGAAAATTACTGGGCTACAGGCTAAGAGCAGAGTTTCTTAAAGAGAAGGGAGAACATCAACAAGAGCTAAATTTAAGTCCCAGTGCCACCACTGACGAGCTGTGTGACGTTGGGCAAGTTTTAATCTTCTCTCTACTTCTGTTTTCTTTGGTAAAAAAATTGGGCTTAAAATTGTACCTTATTTCTCACATTAATTTTAAGACATGAACAAGATACTGCATACTAAAATAATTAGCACAAGACCTGGTACTTATCAAGCATTCAACAAATGCTAACCACTGCCATCACCACCACCTCCATCATCATCATACTTTTTGTTGTTACACACAGTTTATTCTTACACCTCTCCTCTCATCTCTAACACGCCAGACCTCTTTGTGTTTCTGTGTGAACAACGGATCTTCATAATAGGTTTTATGTCATAGGTCATAATAGATCAATAGGTCTGTTGTGAGGATTAAATGAGTTATTCTTCATAAAGAAGTTAGCACTTTGCCTTATACATAGAGCTCATTATAATTACTTCCTCTTCCTGCTACCAAATGCATTGTACTAATTGTTTTATATACATTACATTATTTAATCCTCAAAGTCATCTTGAGAGGTAGAAAATGTTATGATCATTTTATAAATGACAAAACTAAAGCATCAGAGGTTAAGTAACCTGCTCAGACTACGCAGTGGTTAAGATTTCAACACAGATCTGTTTGACCTAATAAATACTACCCCTTTATTATTTAATAAGAGGCAGTATCTTGCTCAAACTTATAACTCGTTCCAGAATGCATTGGGACCTCCTGGATTAGGGACTGCGAATTTTAACAGAAAGCAAGTTTTGATTTAGAAATGTAGGTTTGGAAAAATAGTTTCACTTATTGGTCCACAAGACAGACGAAGGCTTGTTGCCATCATAACCCCCTTTGCTTTTTAGACAATCAAGGTGACTTCCACCTTGTAAAAATTTGCTGAGAAAGAAAGCAGAACAGCTATGAGCTAGGCTCATGCATATTTTCCGTGTCACCAGCTGAAAAGCATTAATCTTATTCCTGATTCTACACCTTGTTCCCTTGCTGGGTCACCGTCTATCCACACAGCCAGACTTGGGAATGTTGAAATCATAGTTATAATAATTTGAAACTGGCCAATGCAATGTCACAACGTTAGACTCAGATTTCCCTGAAGAAAGAGGTATTTAAAGAAAATCTAGGCACTAGCTTTGAATCTACTCGAGTTAGTTACAAGATGAAAATGATTTTTCTTTCTGTAATTACGGAGGTAGTCCCCAAAGACGTTTATTATGTTAAACTGGCACCAAGTGTCAAGGAGGGTTCATAGGTAGCTTTCAAGGTTATAGAGGAGGGCCAGATATTTACAGAGGCGGGAGCCACAGGCTTGACCTAGGAGAGGAATGCCTTCCAACTGATGCATGTGGTTAATGTTTCTAGGAAGGAGAAGCCTCTAGCAGTGGAAGATCAAATTTCCATTTACCTGGAGGCAAAAAATAATCATAAACAGGTGCTCTTGAATGTTCAACCATGCTGTCTGAGTTCTTAACCAAATACCTCCTCATCTACCTCAGGCTTCAGTGAGGAGAAGGCAGTTTTAATTTGCTTCCCTTTTACCTCTGGCTCCCTTAAAAAATATAAAATAAAATCTTTTAGGATAACAGAGCATGTGTACAGAATGTGGTTGTAGCCAGAAGTTATCCCATAGCTCTGGCCTGTGACCAGTTTGCCTGGGAGGATTTATTTTAAGCTATTCTTATCTGAATTCGTCTGGCTGCGCCAGCATGGGAGCTAATTCTCTGACAATAAGCCTGCTGGGGTGTGTTTGGGTCTCTGTTTGTTTGTTTTGATGTGCACAAAGACTGCAAAATGGATAGCGGCATCACACTCCTCTCTAAATGAGAGGCACAGGCTGGCACAACAGGGGAGGCTTGACGATATTTGGGAATCTGGGTAGCGAACAAACAAGCACTTCAGGGAAAATGCAGGTAGGCACATTCTCTCCCTGCAGGGAAACCCAGAAGCACAGGGTCTCTTGAGATGAATAGGACTACCAGGATTAGAAAATTCCAGCCTGTCAAGATCACGGGGAGACATCCAAAGTCTCTGTGCAGGCAATGAAGTGAGCAGAAATGCTGAGTTCTGAGCTGCAGTTGCTTGAAGGAGCCCCTGACTCGGCATTTTATACCATTTACACACCCAACTGAGGGGTACTCTTGCTCAATCTTCTGCTATCATCCAGTCTTTGCTGGCAATAACAGACTATTAAAACGTCTGGCTTCAGTTCCTTAACCTCCTCAGTTCCAAACCTCCGAGTCTTTGCCTCTCTTCACCTCAGCCACAAACCTCACACATCACCTCTCAAAACTGTTCCACTGCCAGAAAGTCACTCACTGGAATTTTCCCCAGCTCCTACTACCTTATGTCCACCAAGCACACGCCTTTTATCTTTGACCAGTGGGCACTACCTCTTTTCCATTCCATCATCATCATTCTGATAAAACCTCTCAATACAACCTTCTTGCTTCCTTGATGTTGCCAGAACTCCACTCTTGGGAATACTGTGGTCTGTCAAATCCTAGGAGGTCAAGATGTTGATGTTGGGGTGATGGCGTCTACCGCACAGTCATGCTGTTTGACCTCAGGTGGCCCTTTAGCCTATGCCAACATATTTGTGTTGCTCTCTAATTGACTGTCAAAGTCCCCCATGGTTCTTGTTCCAAATGTTTCATTTCTCCCTAATACTGCCACCTTAGCCCTGAATCTTCATTTGAGAGAAATATCGTGACAGTTAAGTTCACCCTGAAGACTGAGTGCGTGCAATAGCTAAACATCCTCACTTTCCTTTCTCTTCACCTCAAGATCCCTCTACCCTCAGCTTCTCTACCCTCAGAGGAGGAGATACTTCTCCTTTCTACCAACAGTCATTCAACCTTATCCCATAGTTGGATTTTATTCCTTATAACTTCAACGATTATTTAATCTCATCTTCCATCCTTCTTTCTGTGACGTCAATCTCTTCTTGCCAATAAACATGCTCAGATCTTCTCTATATTTAAAAGTAAAACCTTTCCTTGACCTTACAACCATCTTAAATTGCTAATCAATCCCCATCCTTCTTTAACAACCACATTTAGTAAACAGGTATTTCAAGACATGCATACACCCTAATCTTATTTTATTATTTTGTTTCTTGGCATCTGGATTCTGTTTCTCACTCAGCAAAAACTGTTTGTTCCAAGATTATCAATGAAAATGCCAAACCCAATGTCTGCTGCTCCCTTGGTTTCTGTGACTTTCCACCATCCTGGTTCTTTTGTCTTTTTAGCTGGTTTTTCATCTATCTTCTAAACTTTTAATATTGTTTTACTCCCCTCAGTGCTTCTCCCATCTCTACACTCACTGTCAGCAATCTCACCTGCTTTCCTGGCTCCAGATGCTATCACCAAGCAGAGGACTCCTAAGACAAGGTCTAGCCTCTCTTCCAAATTCTACCCTATAAATCCAACTGTTAGCTGGATCTCCGAGGAATAATACTAGTAATGATAATATCCACAACTTATTCAGCACATACTATGTTCCAGACACAGTACTAAATTATCTTGTTTAATTTCTTCCACAACTCAACAAGTAGACATTATTGTACACTCTTTACAGAGAAAACCATCAGGGCTCAGGGGGATTAATTAACTTGCTCAAGATTATATATTATATGGCAAAGGACTAGTACACGAATCTGATCCTGGAAAGAGCATTAGGCTAAGGGTTAGAGGATCTGAAATCAGGGTCCTGACTTTGACACTAACTGGGTTTCAGTTTTGAATGGATCATTTAGCCTTACCGGGCCATGGCTCTCTTATCTATACGATGATGGTAAAAAATCCTACTAGTGTTACTCAACTCTGAACGTGCAAGTTCTTATAGTTCTATTGTAATGTATTTCTATGACATCTGAACTCCAACAAGATTAAAATCAGTTACTAGATCATACAAGTTCAAATCTATTGTACTCCCTCTGGGCATAATCATTTCAGAATGTCTGGCAAGTGCCCCTACAAGAGGTTCTTTCCTTGATGGGTGTAGAATGTGCTGTTCCAAGACCATTATTACAATAGAAACGGTAGCTGTTTGTACAGGATGATCACTGTACCAACCAACTGCAAATAGTGAGTTTGGAACATGATGTAAATGACGAGTTGATGGGTGCTGATGAGTTAATGGGTGCAGCACGCCAACATGGCACAGGTATACATATGTAACAAACCTGCACGTTATCCACATGTACCCTAGAACTTAAAGTATAATAATAAAAAAAAAATTTAAACTTAAAAAATAAATTAAATGTAAATAAAAAATTTAAAAAGTAAAAAAAAAAAAAAAGCTCTGCAGTGAGCTGAGATCGCGCCACTGCACTCCAGCCTGGGCGACACAGTTAGACCCAGTTTCAAAAAAAAAACAAAAACAAAAACAAAAGTATTTGAACTTGGTAATAAGGCCTTATAAAAAGTCATTTTAAAATCTATTGGTTTCAAAAAATGTTATATTCAAATTGGTCTGTGAAATATCCTGGATGACAAAATGAAAAAATACATGAAATCATCCAGAACAAATCACTATGTAACCAATTAGGACCTCCTAAATGAAACATCTGTGATTTTTTTTTAAACTTCGACTTTTTTTCTTTACAAAAGTAATAGAAACAACATTAAAAGTATAGAAACTATATTAGGAGAAAGAAAAAAAATCATTTATAAGCCTAAGTCCCAGGAACATCCACTATTAACATTTTGTGTATAATTTTCTAGCCTTTTTTTTTTTTTTTTTTTTTTTTTTTGACAGAGCTTCACTCCATCACACTGGCTAGAGTGCAGTGGCATGATCTCGGCTCACTGCAACCTCCATCTCCCGGGTTCAAGCAATTCTCCTGCCTCAGACTCCCAAGTAGCTGAGATTACAGGTGTGTACCACCACACCCATTTAATTTTGTATTTTTAGGAGAGACAGGGTTTCACCATGTTTGCCAGGCTGGTCTCGATCTCCTGACCTCAGGTAATCTGCCCACCTTGGCCTCCCAAAGTACTGGGATAACAGGCATGAACCACCACGCCCGACGTACATGTACTTTTAAAAAATAGCGGAATCCTATTCTAAATACTGTTTTTGATTGGATTTTTTATTTTAAAGTACATCTTGAATATCTTTCTATAGTATTGTGTATTTTTTCTTCAACTTCTTTCTTAAATGAATGGATGCACAATAATCCGGAGTCAGGATGTTCCATCATGTATTTAGCCTATCTTTTAATATTGGCTATTTAGGTTACTGTCAAATTTTTACTCTTCAAAACAATGTTCATTGAACAGTCATATAATTAAGCCTTTGCACAAATTCTTAAATATTTCACATAGATTTATAAATATTGAATTTGAAACTGAAAGGGCATGCAATTTTAAAAGATTTTTGATATATTATTACCAAACTGTTCCAAAAAGGTTGTACTAATACGTTGTCTACCAGCAGTATAGGATATTTTCTGCTTTCTTCCAATTTCACCAGTGCATCATATTATTGTTTCAGTTTTTGCCAAATTGGGAATTGTTTTACTTTGTATCAAATAAAATGCATATAAAATATTGTGTCCAAATTGATATTAATTGGACAACTGTAACTGAAAACTATATAGTTACAAATAAATTGGACACTATATATATAGTTCTCTCTATAACAAGAAAAATTTATTAGTGTTATTAATAGCATTTCATTATTGATAGCACTAAGAGTTTATTAGTGCTATCAATAACAAAGTTATCGATAAATTATTTTTCTTGTTATACAGAGCATATATATATATATACACACACGTGTGTGTGCACTGTGTGTGTGTGTCTGTGTGGTTCTCTATAAAAAGCAAAACAGCTCAAGAAAAGAGAAAAGCAACTCCAAAAGTGTTACGGATATGGAGTAAAATGTATTTCTTGAAGCAGTTGGTGTAAAAAACCATGCCAGGACTGGTTGTACAAAATCAAATGAAAGAATAGACCAAAACAAACAAAAACAAAACACAAAAAAGTCCTGATGAAATAGACTTTAAAGGAAAAAATGAATCGATCATAGGAGAAACTATTACTCTTGGGGAAAAATATTTCCTTGTGATTCTATGAGAAATAGAAAGGTAGTCACATTACACATGATAATAGTTAATGCAAAGAAGTCTGTGACACAAGACACAAGAACTGATTCATACATTATGCTAGAATAAAGCATTCTGTAAAATGGTACAAGGCTTAGGCAATGAAATTTTTTATGTACCAAGAAAACTCTTGGGTATATCATTGGGAAAATGTCCAGCAACCCAGTTAATAGAATGACCAACTCACTTATCATTTAGTCCTCAACAGCCAAAAGGTTTAGACCTGATAATCTTGGCTCTCACTAAAAAGGAGGCAGAACAGTGGGGTATGAAAAGTTTCTAAGACTGGGGTTTACATCCTAATACCATCAATTCCTAGCTGTGTGACCTCCATTGGGTAAATTGTCCAGAGCCTCAGTTTCCACTTTGGTGAAATAGGGCTAATACTATTATCTCACTTATGTTAAAGAATTGTCATAAGGCTCAAGCAGGATGACAAATGCGAAAAAGATCTTTGTAAACAGTTAGGACTGGGGAATACAAAGTTAAATGTGGTAGGATATTGAAATCCATAAATCTCACAACTAAGTTGAAAAGATATCCATAATATTTTCCAAATCCAAAATGTTAGTCACATTCTTAAATCGCAAAATCTAGAAAGGCTGTAGGGTCTAGTTTTGCAAACTATTTCAATAACTATCAAGATCAAATAAACGTATGTCTTTCTGTGGGCTGGGAAGACTTTCTTAATCTTGTCCTGGCAAACCCATATCACAATTTGAAAAACATGCTGTCTCCAACCCATCTGACTCTGTCTCCAATATTATATTATGTTCTACATCCCATCAGGTGCTCAGCCTAAAACTCCAGAGTCTTTTGATGTTTGTCACTTTCATCTCCTCCCACCCTATCAAATTAACTCAAAAAAATCATTTCATGAAGATATATGTAATATTATATATATATATAAATTCTTAAAGCTACTCTATCAAAACTATAAAACTAGTCTTCAAAACTCAAAGTTAAAATAAAGTTATAACTTAAGTAGGTGAGTAGATATCTTGATAGCTATATTTTTATTCTGAATTATTTGCTATACAATTTATTACTTTGCAAAACACAAAAATAACTTCCAACATGAGTTGTCTTCTCCCACGTGCAAATTAAATACTTGCTATTGGAATTATACATTGGTTGGCTGAAATTGGTTAGCTTTTTATCAGTGGTCAGCGTTTCCTGTCTCAGAATTGACAATTATCATGTCTCCTGCTCACCCTGAGAATTTTAACAAGTACATATTAGCACATCTGAAGGGCTATTGTCTATCACTTCTTGGTAGTTGATATATCTTTGCTGAATGGCCGCACTATCAAAATACTGTCTGTGACTCATTGTTCTAAAGAGGTTATTTCATGTAAGACAAGAAAGAAGTCAGATTTATTCATTTTTCTAGTGTTTACTGTGTACCAGGTACTATTATAGGCACTGGAATATAGTGTTGAACCAGTCTTCTTGCTGTCGTGGCCTTTGCATTCTAGTGAAGGAGACTTATTACAAACAAATAAATCAATGCCTGTCTAATGGCACAAGGTGATAAGTACTGTGATGGTTACATTTTATGCGACAATTTGGCTAAGCAATGATGCCCAGTTTTTTTGTCAAACAGTAGTCTAGATATTGATATGAAGAAATTTCATAAATATGATTAATATCTTCAATTGGTTGTTTATAAATAAAGGATTTACATTTGATTATGTGGGTGGGCTTCATTCAATTAGTTGAAGGTGTTAAGAACAAAAACTGAGGTGCCACCAGAAGAAAAAGGAACTCTGTCTTAAGACTGTAACACAGAAATCCCCTGAGTTTACAGCCTATCAGCCTGCCTTACAAATTGCAAACTTGTCAAACCCCTCCATTGCATAAGCCGATTTCCTAAAATAAATTTATCTATTCATACATAGATTTATTCTACTGGTTTTCTGTCTCTGGAACACCCCGACTATTATAAGTACTATGAGAAAAATGAAACAGGTAAAATGGAGAGACATTGTGGAAATCAGGGGGAGACAGCTTGGAAAGGTTGCTGAGGGAAGGCTCCATGGGGAAATGACATTTCAACAGAAGCCTGAATCAAGTGATGGAATGAACCAGGCAAAGAAAGGGAGAAAAGATATTCCAGCCTAAAGAGATGGTAAGTGCAAAGGCACTGAGGTGGAACTAATCTCAGCATGTCTGAAGAACAAGAAGTGAGACTGGGTAGAGCAGAGTAAATGGGGAGAGGAGTGAAAGACGATAAGTTTAGGGAAATGGGCAGGGGAAAATCTTGTAGGGTACAGTAGATATAAATGTGACAAGAAAGCACTGGAGAGTTTTGATCAGGGAAGCAATATAATCTGATACACATTATGAAATAATTGACACTCCAGTGCTGTGTAGAGAACTGACTAACAATGAGAAATGGAAGAGGAGAGAGATCAGTTAGGAGACCTTGCAAGCCAGCTGTGAGATAATGATGACTTGGATGAGGGTGAAAGGAATGGAGGTATTGAGAAGTGTTCAGATTTGGTATATATTTTGAAGGTAGAACTGATGTCACCTTATGCTTTCCTATCTCTTTAATAGGGAATATGGTTAAAAAAAAAAAAAAAAAAAGAGAGAATCAAGAATAATACCCAAGTTGTAGCCTAAGCATCTCAACATAAATGATGCCATCAAAGAGATGCAAAGCCTAAGATTTAGTAAGTTTTGGAGTAAATGAGAACTTAAGAATTCTGTTGTGAACATGATCCATTTGAAAGATCTATTGGATAGTTAAGTGAAGGTGTCATGTAGACAGTTGTCTATCCTGAAAAATTGCCCTAAATCATGGTAATCCATTTTGCATCTTGGGCATCAGTTATGCACCAGTGATCAGCCAATGGGTATATTGTTTAGAGATTGCTCCCAATAGTCTCAATCTGATAGAATGTTTACTTAAAGGTGGTTGCTCTCCTTATTAGCTATCCAAATACTGAAACAGGTAGTTTAGGAAAAAGGATAAATTATTATTACTTTTTTCCCAAAACAAATTTTTTAGGGGTTTTCACACATCCTTTTAATGTGATAAAATCCCAGTCTGATATAATAAAAGTGCAGTTATTAAACAAATAGTCATTAGGTAAAAAGAGAAGAGGCAATATCTATTAATTTGTTAATCCCTGATAGATCCAGTTAATGCATATACCTATCCATAAGCAGGTGATTCTAAAATTTCTATAAAATAGTATTAGACCTAGATTCCAGCAGAATGTGATTATAATTGATTCAAAAGAAGATATGCTGCTAAAGTGTTACCCGAATGTAAGTTTCAGTCATAAGCTAGATCCTGCCTCACTTGAGCAATACCTTTCTTTACAAATATTGGTCCCATGAAAATTCCCAGTAAAGCAAACTGCCTACCTAATTGATAGAGCTTTAAGTTCAAGAAAAAGTTGCACTTTAATCCCCCAAATCACCATAAGTTGTCCTTTACATGTTCTTAGGAAACAGGACCTGTATCAAGCATTTCCATTTCTGTCATGCCTGCTCTGGACAAAGGGCCATCATCTGAGCTTGTCACATGAAATCCAGCCAATTCCATCATACTTCGCAAGAGTCCAGATCTCTCTCACTGCCGACGCCTTTGGAGCCACAAAGTGACAGTCAGCCCGGCTGTTATGGATGCCCAACACATGGCAAACCTGAAAATAAATGTTATGAAAAAGGCCACAGGGCCATAATAGAGTTGTTATTAGAGCCGAGATGAGTGCTGCAAAATGACTGAACATCCACTATCCAGAGAGGAACAGAAATTTCAGAGACTGTTTGGGGGTAGATGACTGATGGAGTTGGCTAGTTCCAACTTCCATTTCTGCAACTGACACACAGAAGCAGAAAAAGCTGAATGTATTCTAAAGCATTTAAAAAAATGAAAATCCAAACAAACCATGAGTGGGGCTAGTTTACAGTCATCAAATGGTGACTTTCATTTGATTTGGAAAGATTTGGAATGCTTTTCTGGTGTGTTCTATCTTTCCTATAAGGAATTCAGAGCTTATTATACTCAGAAATCTGAGAGCCAAATAAAAGAGAGATCTTGCCTCAACTTGTCTGACAAGGAGATAGGAAGGAGTAGTGTGGGCCCAAAACTTCAGGGCTCAGATCCCGCAAAAAGTCATCACTCTTCATCTATTCAACTTCCTGTCTTCGTAAGTATTAATTTTGAAAAGAATGTGTAAGTTGAAGCTTTTCTTTAAGATTGACTATACTTTGTCAAATGATGCAAAATGCTTTTAGCCAAAAAAAAAAAAATCTATCCTTTATCATAAGGCACTCTTCATCATGGCTTTTTAAATTCAATGTAATTTGCTTTTGGAGTATAGACAGGTTCTGCTGCTCAATTGATAATTCAGGATTCAGTTTTCAAAATAAACTAAAGACACATTTGGGATTATCACACATTTTACTGAATGTCTATCCAAACATCTAACACAAAAGTTTTGAAAAGTTAATTTTCTGACCATTCCTCTGGTGTCATTCTTAATTCTGTCACCTTGACATCATGTTGACTTCTTCAGGAAGCAGTGTTAAGAGGAGTGAAAATGTGTCATCAGGCAGTGTTGTGGGTGAATGTACTACTCTGAAGGCATTAAACTTTTATGGATGTGTTTATGTATTATACATGTACAAGTCAGCAAATCTGTATTAGAAATAATCTGCAGAAGCAATAAATAAATGCTGTATTATTAATATTAGTTTACATGTTCATCAAATGGCTCCATGTTTGTGACCAAAATCCCTCTTCACATGAGCTATCCAGCCCGCTCCTGCCCTGAAGCTGGCATGTGCCCTTTTCAGCTCTGAAAAACCTCAATTTGCATAAAGATCCTCAGCCATCTGAATTAGCTTTGTTTCTGTGCGGAGCTGTAAAGGTTGAGTGGTAAGGGCTTAAAGAATCCTCTTAAATAATTAAATGGAGTAAACAAAGTAACATCTTGAAGAGTGAGGGGTTTTTTTTTTCCTCCCCTTGGGAGAAAAATAGCAAATTCCTTAAGATAATACATTAGATGGAAAGGGGCAAACATTTTTAATGAATAGAGTAGGGTTTGGAGGAGTGTTGAAGAAGCAATGCAGGTTTTTGGTTAGCTACTTCTGTTGCCAGAGATGGTTTCTGGGGTCTTCTTTATCAACGTGTCAGCAAGATCTGTGAAAAGTGAAGATTTAAAAAACAACATTGCAGGCGGTTACAGAGGATACTAAAGATGCATCACTAATGACATAGAAGGGTGTGTGTGTCCACACAGGAGAAAATGGAGTTACCTCTCTCAAAAGTGTTTCATGAAAGAACAAAGACAACTGTAGGACATAAGGGATTTTTTGAGGTTTCACACTGTTCTGCCCACCAGCTGATGATGAAGCTATAGATAATTTTCAAAAAACATAAAAATTAACAAAAAGTGAAAACAGGAACATTTTCTGATGCTCTTGATAATTTAATGAAACTGTAAAAATACTTATGTGAAACTGAATTTTATTTTCCAAGAGATAAAGGAGAAATGTAGTAGACTTCCAGAGCAGGTTCATTTTTGCCATCAGAAGTATAGCTGAATAAGGGAGCCTCAAATGAAACCGAGAGTCAAAGGTTTCCTTCATTCCTTTCTAGTATGTCCATAACTTTCCTGGAATCTGTGAGCTTGCAAAACAGTCTAGCACACATTTGAGCTTTCAAGATGCATGGCACATTCAGACTTGATGTGGTGTTAGTAGCGCCTGTCATGAGTAAATTCCTTTGCACAGTGGCTTCAAACTACCTGTCCATCAATTGATTTCTGTTATTTGGTTCCCCTTATTTCTTGATTTTCTGAAAGTCAGAACTTAGCTAAACAAAATGAAATACAACTTTCTACATGTAATCCTTTTACTTCCTCATTTCCACGTGGCAACATATCTTCTTACTCCAAACACTGCAGTCTTCAAAATCCTACTCAAAGCCTCTTTCTTCTATAAACTTCATTCAGTTTCTTTTCATTTATTACAGTATCCTTTCAGAATTCATTCATTCATTCAATCATAAAACTTTTTTGGAGGACTTACTATACATAATGCAAAAAGAAAAAAAAAAGGAATGGAGACTACAGAGATGAACAAGTTGCATTCTCTACTCTCAAAGAATAAATAGTCCAACTGGCTAGACAGGCAATAGATTGTGGTAACTGCAGTGAGAGAAGTGTCTAGGAACAGGGGAGTGCACCTGAGGGGGTGTCAGTAGAGAGGCTAATGAAGAAGTTTCCTGAAAGATATGATGTCTGTGATGAGTCTTAGAAGATAAGTAGAAGTCAGCCAGGCTGGACATCCCAAGTATGAAGGGTAGTACCAAGCCTGAAAACAGTATACTAGAACTTCTCTTCACATTGACGCTTTTGCTGCCTAAGTGTTCATAATAGTCTGTCTTGGTTCCACCTTCAGGCTGACTTCAGACCTATCTGAGGGAGGAATTAAGTGAGATAATGTGGTTATCACAAAGTGGTGGGAGATGGCTTCTAGAATTCTTATTATGATTATTAAACCTGGTTTCTGCTTTATCTCTTATTTTCCTGAAGTACCATTAAAGTGCTCTAAGTACTCAAATCTTGCTACTGGTTTCTGTACTCCTCTTGTCACTCTGGTAGCAGGCAGGGCAGGAGGTAGCTACCAAAGTGAGAATGTGGACTCAAGGAGGAAGTGAAAGATGGTCACAGAATCAAAAAGTGTCCCCAGACTTCCTGTTAGGAGCTCTCTGCTAATGTCCCCAGGGTGTTGACAGTAACTGTTCTGGGGGATGAGGCGAGGGAGGAGTGCAGTGGGCTGTAGAAAGACACAGCAGCTGGCTTCATTACTACATCCCTAACAAAGGGTCTCTATAAATCAGACAGGAGGGAAGTGTATGTTCGGCAGGGGGAGGGAAGTTGGTGGGTGCTTGCTCTTTGGCAAATGGTTTAGAACTCATTGGGGCTTACAACCGTAATCTGCTGATTTGGGAGCCATGGCCAAAATCGCTTACTTCTTTTCTAAGCGTTATACTAACAGTGAATATAGGTTTTGTTTTCTGGTTTAAATGTGAAGCAAAAAGGCACATGATATGATTTTTAAGTAATATGTTCTCAAGTCTCTTTCATTTTAAGAAACTGATCTTCACCAAAATTGCATCATTAAAACTGGTGGTAAATATATGTATACAATTTTTAATATAAATCTGTCTCTCAATCAGTTTCCACATCGCCTGTACAGTTATATCAGATCTCAGAAGCCCACTGAACATTAGCAAGAGAAGTGTGAAAAGACAGAAATAGTATCCAGTCCTTGCAGAATGTCTCTTTTAGCGGAGTGGGGAAGCTGAGGGGAAGAAATAGTAGTAATATTTTTTGTGTGTGGCCCCATTACTTTTTCAAAGCATTTTCCACCTTTAATTTAGTTGTGACTTCCAGTTGTTTTTGACAGATGGGAACATAAAAACAAGTAGCAGCCAATCAAGTGACACTCAAGCCACATTTCCTATAGCTGCTGTATCCCAGGTTTAATCTTTGCTTTCCTCTGCCAAATCCCTCTGCTTTCTTCACAATGAATGCAAGTCTCTGATCACATCTCAAAATAGCCAGCACGTTCCTCACTCTAGCTTTGTGACCAACGTCAGGCACCCAGAAAAGCTCTAGGCAGAAGTCACGAATTCCAACAGCCCACTGGGACCGAAGAGGTGATTTAAGAGAGGGAAGTGGGCAAGGTGGAAGACACCATGAAAAGGTGGGAACCCAAGAGAATGCAGGCCTCCCTGAAACACAGCGCTGTGATGGAGTGGACTTCAGAGGGCCAATTATACACATGTCTTCCCGAAGCTCTTTTCGGTGTCCTCATCTTGGTAACTCAAAATTGACCATTTACGCCACAGGAATTGTCAAACTATGCAAATCAGGGCTTCCACTCCACTCCCAGAGAGTTGGTTATTAAACATTTACTTGCACACCAATGCGTAAGAGCATTCAAATCCAATTTTTAATTACTGGTGTATGAGCCAAACAAAACTCATTTGCTCCTGTGTCTGCCCCAAGTCTCCAGGTTTGAGACCTCTGCTCTAGAGGTTAGGCTGTCTTTGGCACGGTGACAAATTTGGATATTTGTTGGTTCTCCTACTCCTTCCTTCTTTTCTCCCCTCCCCTCAACTTTCTGACTTCTGAAGGAAAAGACCAATAAAGTGGTTCTAAAAAATTATTATAAAGGAAACAAACTAAAGGAAAGAATACAACTTGCCAACAGGTGTTTGGATAACTTCAGTCTCAGAGTTACCTTCTCTCGGTTGAAACTCTTCAGCCCACCTCTATTGTTAACACTTGTGAAATTGTTCAGTCAAACAATCCCACAAGCCCTCTTCTGTCTCTCAAATGTGTAGTCTGTTACATTTCTTGTCATAATTGAGACAAGAGGCAGCACATAATTCATTTAGAGGGCCACGTGAAGTGTTCGTAAATAACAAATTAAGATTTAGTTCAAATATCCCTGACGGGGTCTTGGTGTGCTTACCAGGTTTATGGATCTGTTTCATGGGAATGCACTTTACGAAGTTGCATTTGTGGGTTGTTTATTCAGTTAATAAAGGTATACATTATATATTTGTCACTGTTGTAAATATGAATGGAAGAAAGGGAAATAATCACTGGAAAAAGTTGTTTCAGATTTTTGCTAGTTAAAGTACTGTGTTAAAGAAAATGGAATAATATGACAAGTATTAGATACTTCGTTAGATAACATAAAAATAATCATAAGTATTACTCTATTGTTTTTGTTTTTATGAAATTATTTTCAACCAACTTTGGAAAAGCTTGGTAAACAAAACTTGTGCATCATCTAAAATCAAGTTCTTATGCTGGGGTTCACAGACCCAAGAGGGCATGGATAGAATTCAGGATGTCTGTGAACTTGAATGTAAAAACAATTACAACATTGTTTTCATCACTTCCAACTGAAATTTAGCATATCCTTCCATTATGAATAGAGTCAACAACCTATGGTACTATTAGCAGTACCTGTCTGTCACTAATAGAAATCACAGATTTTTTTTTTCTATCAAATTACAGTTGTTGTAGATATCTGAAAACATTCTTTATACTCTTCATTTCTTCAAAATTATAGTAATTATTAGATCCACTGCAAGATTTTATTTTTTAAAAGCACATACATTATTACATCACACATTTGACTTTTATATATTTTGATAACTATGATTCCATGTAATTGGTTTCCTTTGTAATCCCTATACATTCTATTTTATTCACTTAAAAATATTTTCCTGAGAAAGGCTCCACAGACTTCACCAGATTGCCAAAAAGGATGGGATCCATGGCACTAAAAAGACCTAAGAACCCCTGTTCTAAAATTGGCCCCAAACTAATTCGTTTATTCAACAACAATCAATAACATTTAAGTGCCTTCAAATGCCCTGTAGTGTTCAATGAACTAGGGATACAAGAACAGACAGACAAAATTTCTACCTCAAGGATCTTATATTATATAGAAGATAATTTATTTTCCCAAAAAGGGTAATTCTTTAAACATTTAATCTCAAAAGCAACAAGAACAAAAACTCACAAGTAGCACTCTCCAAAACATGGTCCATGAAACATAAGCTTGGGCATTGTCTGGGGTTTTGTTAGAAGTGTAGAATTTCAGGCCTCATCCAAGAATATGTATTTTAATAAGATCTCCAGAAATTAGAAAGTTTGAGATGTGCTGGTCTAGACTTTAGTCATTCATACTACAATCCTTACCACTTCCTTCTTCCCATTTGGCCTGAACAATGATCTAAAACAATGACAAAAGTCCCAAGGAATTAGGAGACCACTAATAAAGTCAAGTGTAGACCAAACTGATTTTTCCAAGGCTTGTGAAAGAGAGCACGGCTCTTTTGAGAATTCTATTTCTAGCAGTACCAAAGAGTACAAATCCAAGCTGGAAAAAAAAAAAGAAAAGAAAAGAAAAACACGATTGGAAATCTTGTCACATTTTCTCGTGCCTAATTTGGTCATTCCTTTGTATGAAGTAAAACAAGCTCATCTTGTTTAGTGTTACCTCAATGGAGTGAAATTGGCTACACCGTTCTTTCACTCAAAGAACTATTCATAGATTTCTATTCTCAAGCATGTTATTTATATTCTGCCTAAAAGTAGGTTTCACAGTTATTCAGAATCATGCAGCATCAACTGAATACTTCTTTAATTTTGATCTGAAAAGTGAAACACATTTGAATTTCCTAATATAATATTTGGGGAGAACCCCAAAGTGTGAACATTGAGAAAACAATGATACATAAAATATATTAGAATCCAGTGATTACTTAAATCTTGAAATCAATTGAATTCTATGTATGGTGGAGGCTTCTGAAATTATATGCAAACTGCAGTGATGTGGTTTGACAATCTAAATCTTATTAATGATCCAGGGGCAGTGCTCTCTGTCCATTGTAATCTCTGACCCTGTCTTTATTTAAAATTCCAACTTTTTTTCATCATTAATTTTTTGCATTAACTTTTATTTTTAAAAATATTGCATTAAAATATTTATCTTGATTACTGAGATTTTGGACACTCCTTAAATTTTGTACTTGAGATTCTGGTCCTTACCCTGTTGGACATACAAGGTCAGAGATGAAGAAATAATTACAATTAGAGTAAATTCTAAAAATGACAAATAAATATTCATCTTTTGCCTAGCAATTGTATTACTCTTAAAATACTACCAGTGTCATTAGAATAATTTTTTAAACAAACATAATACTTGCGTCACACTGCATATATATGCCACTCATAAGCATAAAGATCTGTTTTTCTCAGCACACATTACAGGCAAGAAATTCTTTCACTTAATTAATAGGTAAACTGAGGCTTGGATCATTAACTCGTAGATTCATGATTTCTCCTAACTGTTCCCAAGTAAAATGTTTACCAAAAGATAACCCCACTGTCCTGTGAGAAGCAGAGTTTTATGTTTGTACATTGTGTGAAATGCTATTGTCATCAAAGTTAATCACCAAGAAAGCCAAGGCCAATAAATAGCTTAGATGAATCGGAAAATTTGATCTTTACTTGGATTTAAATTAATGAAATTATACGGTATCAAAGACAGCACCTCGCTAGGGCAGTTTAATGTTAACAACTTTCATAATAGTCTCAGAGGGCATTATTAAGAGGAACTCTCTCAATTGCCTGATTTAAAAAACTGCATTGTACCAGTATTTTTGCAAACAAAATGTAATGTCAAATAGAAAGGGGTACATCATAGGAAAACTAACCTTAAACCCTATCATCCCATAAAGCACAAATAATTCCAAACTTCCCCAATGGCAATAGCTGAATAAAAATTGCCTAGTGCCATACTGAATAATGCCTGAAAGATAGAAAATAAGTAAATAAGACACAGTGATCAAACCTTTCACTTGCTACTATGTTAGCTTTGTTTGGTTTTAAGAAGCAGAGCCCAACTCAAGCTGGTTCAAGTTAAGAGAGATTCATGTTAAGAATGCGTAGAGAGCAATAAGGATGATAGAATCGAATGGAATGTGGCTAGTTTTGAGATTTTCTGCAAGTGTAAAACACATAGTGAACTTTGAGAAGTTAATATGAAAAAAAGGTTAAAAAATTACATTACTGATAGATTGATATTGGGGGAACCCGTCCCCAATATTTCAACATAGGTTCTGTTTTCCCTAAGTGTCAGCCAGCTGAAAAATAAAGAGAAAGAGTACAAAGAGAGGAATTTTACAGCTGGGCCTCTGGGGGTGACATCACATATTGGTGGGACCATGATGCCCACCTGAACCACAAAACCAGCAGGTTTTTATTAAGGACTTTAAAAGGGGAGGGAGTGTATGAACAGGGAGTAGGTCACAAAGATCACATGCTTCAAAGGGCAAAAAAGAGACCAAAGATCACATGCTTCTGAGGCCAATAAAGATCACAAGACAAAGGGCGAAATCAAAAACTCCTGATAAGGGTCTATGTTCAGCTGTGCATGTACTGTCTTGATAAACATCTTAAACAGCAGAAAACAGGGTTTGAGAGCAGAAAACCGGGTTTCTTCCCCACCCTAATAAGCCTGAGGGTACTGCAGGAGACCAGGGCATAGTTCAGTCCTTATCTCAACCATATAAGACAGACACTCCCAGAGCAGCCATTTATAGACCTCCCCCAAGGAATGCATTCCTTTCTCAGGGTCTTAATTATTAATATTCCTTGCTAGGAAAATAATTCAGTGATATATTCCATACTTGCATGTCTATTTATAGGCTCTCTGCAAGAAAAAAAATATGGCTCTATTCTGCCCGATGCCACAGGCAGTCAGACCTATGGTTGTCTTCCCTTGTTCCCTAAAATCGTTGTTATTCTGTTCTTTTTCAAGGTGCACTCATTTCATATTGTTCAAATACACATGTTTTACAATCAATTTGTACAATAGTGGTCCTTAGGAGATGTACATTCTCAGCTTATGAAGATAACAGGATTAAGATATTAAAGTAAAGACAGGCATAAGAAATTATAAGAGTATTATTTGGGAACTGATAAATGTCCATGAACTCTTCACAATTTATGTTCCTCTGCCATGGGTCCAGCCGGTCCCTCTGTTCGGGGTCCCTGACTTCATGCAACAGATTGATAATATTTTGGATATATTAGGTTACATAACATATTGTTAAAATTAATTTCATCTGTTTCTTTTTACTCTTCTTAATATGGTTGATAGAAAATATAAAGTTGAATATGTGGCTTGCATTTGTGGCTCCCATTCTATTTCCACTGGACAGTGCAGCTCTAGAGATACTGGTATTGGGTTTATGTTATGGGAAGGGATTCTCTTTATGTGAAACAGGGAAGGCAGGTGGAGCTGAGAGTGAAGTCTCCTTTAGAAAAGAGTGAGGGCCTGACAAGAATAATGTACTGCTAACCCACTGAAGGATAGGAGAAACCAGTGTGTAGACACTAGATACCACAAGTCTGTACGAGAAAACACTCTCCTTCCTTCTTGTCCTCCCTCCTTTTCTTCCTCCCTTCCTTGTTCCTTTCTTCCTCTTTCCTTTCCCTCCTCTCTTTCATCCTCCTTCCTTCTTTCTTTTCTATTACTTTTTAAGAAAATAAAAGAAATCTTTATGATTGTTAGTGGTTCATACAAGAAAGCAAGTCATGACCAACCACTTACTGTAATCGTTGCTAGAAAATCAGAAAGGGAAATGAGCAAAATTTAGAAATTAAACTTTTATTAAGCTAAAAACTGAAACTGAATTTCTAATTGTTTCCTAGGGATGACAATGTCTTGTTTGCAATGGAGAGCTTGTTGCCCATGCCTTACTGAATTGTTCTTCCTAATCAGCTTCACAGCATTTGAGGTGATCCTTGAAGGTTTGCACAGACCATCGTTTATGTGTATGTCAAACAGATTGCATTTGTAACATTTAATGCCCACAATAACAATAATAAAACATGCTGGCATGCGCTCTATGTGTAAACACTTTCTTCTGAATATAGAGCCAGTGAAATGTTTTAGGAACTTTGACATTTATAGCTGTATTTATAATCTTTTTTGGATCATTTCCTCACAGAGTCACATGTTTGTATATTTTAAATTCTCTGGAGAAATAAAAATGTTTAAACATAATATAATGATGTGATATGCATTTTATGAGCCCTTGCTCACTATCTAAGCATGAGCAAAGACAGTTGTATAGTGAACCCTGGGAAGGGTTTCTATATAAATGTCGAATTTTCTAGACATATGTGACAATGCCAGAGATTAGAAAGAGAAGGAGGAGGTATGTATTCAACTCAGGCAGAGATTTTTTTCATTTTCTTTTCTTTTTTTTTTTTTTTTCTCTGCTTAAAACCATACTATCCTAAAAGCAGGAAACTAGACATTACGTATTTGGGAATATACACTGTGGAGAGTTTTCTGGGTGTTACATGCACTTTTTTCCTACTTTCTACCAGGGTAAAGGAAACCCAGGAGTTTTATTGTCATGCTAAACTCACACATTATAGGAATCTACCTACTGTTTATTTCTTGAAATTTCTTAGTCTGTAGCACAGCAGCACAAGGTGTATTCATTATGGTCATAGAAAAGGTTAATGATTATTCAAACAAACAAATTACAATCCATTTATTTTTAGCTACAGCAACGAAGTTATGTAGAAGAAAAATTTAATTTGATAATGCCAAGTATCTTACACGTGCTAATTTATTAAATATTCACAAACCTAAACAGTAAGTGATCAAAATGGTATTCAAGCCAGGATATATCTCACACTGAAAGCTGTGAGGTGTACCACTTTTGAATGAGAGTCTATGGTTATTTAAAAACATATTTTCAAATTCTTTGGCATTCCTAATGAGAGGTGAGGTCTATTTGTATTCCCCTTGAATCCAGACAAACCTCAGTGATTGGTTGACCAACAGAGTATAGTGGAAGTGACTCTGTTAGCTTCAGAGGTTAAACCATTAGTAGAAGATCATTCAACTTCTATCCCATTCATTGTGGACATTCATTTTTGGGGCCCCAAACTGTTTTGTGAGAAGCATGAAACTGCCATGTTGTGAGGAAGCTCCGACTACACTTTGGGGATGATTTCTTATGTAACTTTATGTAAAGATTTAAAAAATATTATCATTGTATTTTTAAACTTCAGGAAACACTTCACAGCTTTTTAAATGCATACGGAATTTTCTTTTAGTGCAGCACATGTGTTAGACATCTAGATTTCCTTTTCTTTTTGGTCCTCTCATTGATTCTCATTTTCTGGCCAATATCACATTCTGCTAGTAACTATAGATTATAATTTGTTTTCTTATTTGGCGGGATAAGTTCTCCCTCATTGTTCTTTTCCAGAAATATCTTGGCTCTTATTTTCTCTTCCAAAGTCTGCAGATGCATTGTTGAGTTTCTCTAGAATTGTAAATTAATATTTAATTGAGTTATTGATAATTTATAAGGAAGTAATATCCTTAAAATCTAGGAACATGGTCTTCTCTTCATTTATTCAGGATTTCCCTAAGTTTTATAACATTTTTTTTCATCTAAGTCTTGCTTCTCTTGTTTCATCCCTAAGAATTTAATTATTTTGTTAAAATTGTGAATGAGACAATTATTTAATTTTGTTTAGTTATTTCTAGGACATGACTCTTGGAATTGGTCTCTTGATTTTTCTGTCTTAGTCTGCTTGGGCTGCTGTAACAAAATACTGGCTGGCTTAAACAATAAACATTTATATCTTACAGTTCTGGAGGCGGGAAGTCTGAGATTAAGGTGCCAGCATGGTCTGGTCCTGGAGAGGGCCCACTTCCTGGCTTATAAACAGTCACCTTCTTGCTGTTTCCTCACATGACAGAAAGAGAAAGGAAGCAATCTCTCCCTTGTCTCTAGTGAGGGTACCAGTGTCATCATGAGGTCTCTAGTCTGATGACCTACTCATTTCCCTAAGGCCTCCATCTTCATATACCACCCAATTGGGGATTAAGATTTTAACATGCGAATTTGGGAGGGAAGGACACAAACATTCAGTGATTAGCATTATCTGTTCTCACTTCAGCCTCTTCTATTTTCTGAGTATAAGACGGTATCATCTGTGAATAATTACTATGTTGTCTTTTAGTTCCCCCAAATTTAGTTATTTTTCTTTATTGTTATATTGATTGAGACTTCCAGTAAAGTTTTAATAAGTTGAGGTGATATTAAGCACATTTTCCCTGCTCCTGAATCTAATGTTTCATTACTAAGCATAATACTTGCTGTTGTTTTCTAATAAAAAACATTAATGAGATAAAAGGGTTCATTCTATTTGTAGCTTTCTTAGAGTGATAAAAAGGGGATATTGAATTTTATGAAATACTTTTTTGGCTCAATTAAGATATGTTGTAGATTTTCTCCTTTAATCTGTTAATGTAGCAAAATAAATTAAAAGATTACATCATATTTGTTCACTCAACACATACTTATTGAGCACCTATTATATGCCAAGAACTATGATAAATGCAAGAAATAAAAATGAGAATAAGATGAACAAGTTCTATGCTCTAAGCCTGATTAATCTTTACATTCTTAGGATAAACTCTTTTTGCTCTAGATGTGTTACTTTTTTCATATGCTGCTGGACTTGATTTGATATTGTTTAGCTTCAGATTTTTGCATGTATGTTCATTAGTGGGATGAGATTATGGTGTTCAAAGCCCCATTCAAAACTGACAGCCTTACAATTTCTCAGCAAACAAATAGATCAAAGTATAGTGTTTCTCCCTATTGATTCAGATCTTCTTTCAAATCCATGACATTTTGTAATTTTCTTCCTTTAGATCTTAAACATTTCTTATTAAATATAGTCTTAGATAATTTATTTATTTTCTTATGAGCGGAATGTTTAAATTAAATCTTCTAGTTAATTATTGCTTGTATATATAGAACCGATTGATTTTTGTACACTTGGCTGATGATTTGTTGCCTAGATAAAATCTCTCATTAAGGCTATTAGTTTTTTAATTGCTTTCTTCCTGTTTTTGAGATTTCTGTATAGATAATCACAATGTCAGTAAAAAATAACATTTGTCCTCCTCCTCTTCAAAACTAAACTTTTTTTTCCTTTTGCCTGATCTTATTTTCTGGCTAATAAATTACAGAACAATGTTGAATAACATTCATCACAAGGAACTTTCTTGTATTTTTTTATTTTATCTTTGAAAGTGAACATTTCTGGAGTCTTATTTTTAGATATCATGTATTGAGACAAATATGCTGGATCAACTTGAGAAGGAAGACTTCATTCCTATCCTTGTACTAGTTATCAAGTGTTCCACTAGAAATAGATGTTGCATTTTTTTCAACTTAATTTTCGGTATACTTTTGGATATTCAGTCCATTTCTCTCCCATGACATATTCATGTGAAAATTATAATAATGAATTAATAATATTAATTATCTCTTCATTTTTGAAACAAAATCTTCTTCTAGGAATTTCTTTGCATTATTTCATAAAAACTAGATAAATTTAATATTATATTTCAGATTTTGACGTTCATATTTCTGAAAGTCTCTTATCTCTTTCCCTTTTGTATTAGTTTTGTCAGTTTTGCTTTTTTTTTTTTTTTTTTTTTTTTTGAGACAGAGTCTCGCTCTGTCACCCAGACTGAAGTGCAGTGGTGTGATCCCAACTCACTGAAACCTCCAACTCTGAGTTCAAGCGATTGTCGTGCCTCAGTCTCTCGAGTGGCTGGGACTACAGGTGCCCACCATCATGCCTGGCTAATTTTTGTATTTTTAGTAGAGACAGGGTTCACCATGTTGGCCAGGCTGGTCTGGAACTCCTGACCTCAGGTGATCACTGGCCAAGGCCTCCCAAAGTGCTGGAAATTACAGATGTAAGCCACCTCACCCAGCCTGTTTTATCAATTTTTAATGTTAGAGTTTTGCCAGTAATTGAATTAGAACTTTTTCCCCACATATTTTAATGCCCAGAAAAAGTTGATAAAGTCAGAAAATTGTTTGTTGTTTAAAATTGAAATGCTTTTTTCTTTAAATGCCCTGCACAGGTTAACTTTTACATTTGTTTTTCAATTTCTTCTTGAGAATGTTTTCTGCTCCTTCATCAGTTAATAATCATATTTGATATAAATGAGAATGATTCATTATATAAAGATTTTCAAATGTTTTTATATCTGAGATGACCTCTCCTTTCCTATCTGCAATTTTTGTCTCTTCTCATTATTTCCTTGATTAGAATAAATAGAGGTTTCTACGTTTTATCCGTTTTGTTCTATTTATTGTTTGCTTTTTTAAAAGAACCAATTCAAGGCTTATTTATTCTATTCATTTTTGTCCACTAGATTTTTGCTTTCATTTGTAATAATTTCTTCTCCTTTTTTCCTTAGGCATGTCTTCTTTTGCTCTTAGCTTCTTAAGTTAATGGTTTAATTCATTTGTATCTTTTATTATTTAAAAATAATAAAAGTATGTTTTGTAAATTTTCCCTTGCTTACAGCTTTTACTAAACACCAGGTTTGATTCAATAGTGTTTTTATTATTGTAATTTTTAAGTATTTTGTAATTATATGTGTAATCTCCTTTTTGACCCACAGTTACATAACATGAGACCCTATCTCTTAAAAAAATTGTTATTCAACTATTTTGTTGCATTTTGATCAAAAAATTTGGTCTGTATAGATCTGCTTTTTATAAAATTCTGTGGTTTTCTTTGTGATTCAATGTATATAAAATTTTTGGTGTTTCATATATATTTAAAAAGAGAACTATCATCTATTTGAAGTTATTGAATTTCCATGAATTCAATACATTTTCTTATGCATTCATTTCAGTCTACTTCTTTTTCCAGTTCTAACAGTTTTTGCTTTACGCTTATTATATACTCTGTTGTTTGGCACATAAAAGTTGAATTCTGATACACTTTCATTTGGGATCTTCCTACCAACAAAGAAAAAAAAACATCTATGAGACATTTAATTTTTTTTTCTTGAAAATCTATTTCATCTTATATGATTGTAATTCTAACTTCTGTTGGGAAGGGTAGCTCTAACATATTTGAATGCAATCTTATGTTTTTTACTTTTCTGAGTTACTCTTTCTTAGGTGTCTTTGGTAGAGAACTTGTTGATTGGGACCCAATCTTTGCCATTTAATATAATGAAATCATTACATTTATTATAAATTACATGTTTGTGCTTACTCAAATACATTTGTGCATATTCATGTATTATTGTGTTTCAGTTTCTTGGCTATTTCCTTTGATATTTATCCTTAATTGTCATACATGTTTTCTTTTCCCCTTTCTCTCTTCTAATGTAAAGGCATCGTACTTTGAAGTCTGCTAAATCTTACTTTTAAAAAACAAACAACACTATTTGTCTGTCCACATCAAGGGGAATCATTGTCTACCACTTTCCTCCAATGTACCATGAAGACATTATCATCTCATGCTATTCCTTCCTACTACCTCTCTTCCAATGCTGGGAATATAGAACCAACTTCTTATCTCTTCAATATTACTATGTACATTCTATATCTTCTCATTCAAGAATCATTGATCAGGTTTGCAAACTCGGTTGAACTACTGTATATTTACAGCAATTTAGACTTTATCCCATATTAAAATAATTCAGTGCTTACTGCTGGTCCTTTCATAGCACACCTTCCTTGTCCATCAGGGTTTTTTTGTTTTTTTTTTTTTTTTTTTACTGGACTCATTTCACTGTTGTCTGAAAAAACTTTCATTTTTTTTTCATGAAGAGAACCTGATTGATTTTCTTTCTAACACTTTGTTTCACAGAATGCTTTTTTGCTGATTTCAAATGTGAGTGACAACATGTCCAGATACAGTGTTCTTAGATCTTATTTTTTGCCTCAAATTAGGCCTCTATAGAGATTGTTATATTAATTCCTGGTCTTGATTTGTCTTCATTTGTTGCTAACTTGTTTGTTGTTTTTGTTTGTTTTATTTTGTTTTCTTTTTCCCCTTCCAGTATACTTTTTTGGAATTAAAATTTTGGACTTCTATAGAAATTGGTCTCTTTATATTAATTTTACCTAATTCACATCAAACTCATTTGATCTGAACATTGACTTGCTTCTTAAGTTTGGGAATGTTGTTATTTTCTATATACTCTAGAACCACTGCTAGTTTTTTATTTGTTCAGGTGTCTTCTTTAGGGACAGTGGTTGTCTTCATGTCTACTGCATTTCTACTCTTTGCCCACAAATTCTAGCATTTCCTTTCTCAGTGTTTTCACCTCTTTTACATATTCCTTTAGTTCTGGAAGAATATGCCTCAAATTTGTCCTTTCTATTACTTGATTATAAGTTTTGCTAATTAAGTACTTAATTCTAAAGTACTTTTAATTTTCATATTTCATATTTAGTCTTGTAACATTGTCCTCATTTTATCTTCCTCTATATTCCAGTTTCTCAACCAGTTTTCTTCTCACTTCGATATGTTTTCTTGTCTCATTTTTCATCTCTTTCTTCATGGGGTCCTTCAGTGTTGTTTACATCACAAAGCATATGTTGTTTAAAATTTATTCACATTTCCTGTAGTAAATCTTTTTCAAAGTATGCTCTTCCTCTGCCTCTTGAGTGCTATATTTTCATTTCTTAAAGTTGTAAAAATTTTCACATGCCTCATAATGAGGTTTTATTTGCTTGTTTATTCATCCTTGAATGATGACTATTTTATCTGGCCTGTTATTTTTCTGCAAAATACAGTGAATAGATTTCTCTTGAATCTCTTCATATTTTATATGTTTTTTTCTAATCCCCTCTTAGATTTTATGCTATATAATGTTTTGCCCATTCAGAGATTAAACATTCTGTTGGAAGATTTATTCAGACTTTACACGAGTTGAGGTCATGTTTCTCTCTGTGTATGGCACAGCCATTGTGCCAGGGGCTGGATCTGACATGGCTTGCCCTTGTTTTTTTGCTACCATGAAACAGATTGAAACAGAGCCTTTGACCTTTGTGGAGAATCCCCTACTCTGTAATCCAGCCACAAGCCATATGGTGCCCCCAGAAAGGCCTGGCCTCAACTTGCGGCTACCCTCAGGTTCAGTAGGACCTTCGAGCAGAAGGAGCCACAGTGTCTATTTTGCTGTTGCTGTTGTTCTATAATCAACTCCAATTTTCATCTTTAACCACCCCTCTAAAATCAAGCCAAAATGATTTCTGGCCTCCAGATTGTGAGATTACATAAACATGTTTTGTGCTTATTTTTCACCTTCTGCTGCATTAGACCCTACTGACCACCTGCTTCATAAACTTTTCTCCTACCTTAATTTCCATGACTCCACTCTCCACTTTCTGTCTCCTTGCTCTATTTTCCCATCTCCTTTCTGTTTTTATATTTTCCATTCACCCAAATGTTAGCTCAAAGGTCCCAGCATTCCTTTTTTGGGGTCTTTGTTTTTTTTTTTTTTTTAATCACAAAACAATCTCATCCCTGTCTAAAGCTTCAACTGACATCTGAATGCTGATTTCTTTCAAATCTATGTCCACAGTCTGGCCCTTTCCCGTATGCTACACTTCTAGCTGACATAGAGCAGCCGTGTGAAGATATTCCATGGGCACCTCAAAGGTTTTCTCTTTCCTCCATCGCTTTGTATTTCTGTTTAGAGATACTAGTAACCCCATCCTCAAAATCTTCCGGCGCTCCCTGCTTTTCCTCAAGCCCTGCATTCAACCAGTCACCAAATTCTGCGTGTTCTACCATTTTGTCATTTTTTTTTTTTTGCGGGGGGTGGGGGACGGAGTCTCGCTCTGTCGCCCAGGCTGGAGTGCAGTGGCCGGATCTCAGCTCACTGCAAGCTCCGCCTCCCGGGTTTATGCCATTCTCCTGCCTCAGCCTCCTGAGTAGCTGGGACTACAGGCACCCGCCACCTCGCCTGGCTAGTGTTTTGCATTTTTTTAGTAGAGACGGGGTTTCACCGTGTTAGCCAGGTTGGTCTCGATCTCCTGACCGCGTGATCCGCCCGTCTCGGCCTCCCAAAGTGCTGGGATTACAGGCCTGAGCCACCGTGCCCGGCCTTGTCATTTTTTTAAATTAATAACTTTTCTTCATCCATTCAGGCCTGTATCCTCCTTGCCTAAAACAATTTCATAACTTCCTTATGTTTCCTGGCTCATCCATAATTCTAAAAGAATGATTATATTTACATGTAAATATAATAATTTTCCTTCCTTCCTAGAACGCTGTCATCTTCAGGGCAAAGGGCAAAGTCTATATATCTTATGATTCATATTGAACTTCCCAAAATGTCCAGAATGCCCACTCATTATCTCTCTCCCTCCATTTGCACATGCTGTTCCTTATTCTGGAATTTATCCTCCTCCCTTTCAACCTTGTCTTCTTGGGAAATTCCCAGTCATTCATCAAGACTCATCGCAAATATCATTTTCATTTTGAATTTTGACCTTGCCGTCCAGAAATATTAATACCGCCCAGTTTGTCATTTCTCTATGCTCTCACAGCACGAGGTATACAAACTTCTATGCCAGCAGTCAGCATATGGATTTACAGTGGGTTTGTTCACTTTTCAGTCTCCCATATGAAGCCATAAGCTCTTTGAAGACTAAGACACTGTTTTTCAATGGTCCACTTAAGTCTCCAGGGTCCATTGCTGCAGCTAGATCAGTTGTTTTAGCTATTCTGTCTTGTGGTGCCGACCTTGAGCAGTGTTGCTATGAATAAACCCATAATGCTCTGTGCCTGTGTCCAAGTAATGTCACAGCCAAATGGGGGAAGTGAAGAGAAATGCTGCTATCATGTGGCATTCAAGCACTAACTCTTAAAGGGACAACTTATTTCTCAGGATAGTAGACACTCATGCTGACTGTGATAAGACAAAACATAGGGAGAAAATAAGGTGTTGCTAGAAACTAACATGATCTAATAATGAAACTTTCCAAGACATAAATGATTGTTTTTCAAATTTGCCTTTATCTGTAAGTAGAGTTGTGGGGATAATATAATTCATGAAGATGTATTTTCCAAAGAGGTTAAAAAAAAGTTTGTCATATGCCAATGAGGGATTGACATTTGATTGAATCTGGTGACCTCCAAGAGGAACCTGCTGTGGGACTGGGTTTTCAACAACTCTAATTTGGTATTCTAATGGGTAGCTATCCCCATTTTCAAAGTGTTTGCTCTTATTGACATGTATTTGCCTTCTTGTTTACATTCTCTTATTTGTATTAGCCTCTTTGATTGCCATTTCTCTCTCTGGGTTCTGAGGTTCAATACTCAACCAATTCTACAATAAGCATTTGGTCATGTTTTGACATCTCTGAAATTAGAATGTGTTAGTACAATTGTTAACATCTTATTGTCATGGGTTGGCCAGGATCATTTGTAACTTTGCCACCATTGTCTGTGCAAACTTGGTCATTAATTATTGGTGGCCTGACAAACTGTAACCCCTTGCCCCAGAGGACAATTTTTTGTATCCCCCACTGGTGTGAGGGCAGGACAGGATTTTCTCCACTCCGCATCTTCATTAGAGTGATCTGGACTCTCCATTTCTTTCATCTGTTGCCAGAAAGCTTCTTTGCCAGGGCTACAATGCCCAGTAGTCCAGAAGAGATGTTAGCTGAGGGAAACATGAGGTCCCATCCTGCTTACCATTATTTCAGTGTAAAGATAGATGTCTTTCCATGCAAAAGGAAGAACAGTCAACCTCAGAGTTCTTCCTCTGTACCACAGAGATTAGGAGCAAACACTTCTGCATTTCACTAAGGTAATGTGTCAGCCTCTCCACATCCTAGCATTACTAGATGTGTTTGAAGGAAAAGAGTGCTCACTCCTGGTGGCATTCCAAAAGTCACATGGTAGTTTCTGTTCTACACTGCCTGCTTCTGCTCTTTACTCTCAGCTCTACCACTGGTCTGTCAGTGTTCATTCAAGAAAATAGACACGTGCCAGATATTCAAATGGAGAGGATTTAATACAAGCAATTGGTTACACAGATGTTGAAGACTAATGGCAAAAAGAAGACCTAGAAACAATAGTAGCCACAGGAAGCAGCTACAATTCCGAGGTTTGAGGGAACTAAAGCTCACCAAAACGTAGGAGTCAAGAGGAAGGGCTCAATGTTGCCAGTGCTCAGGGAAGGAGGTGCCACACACTGATAATTAGGTCTCCGAGGGAGTGCAGACACAGGGCTGGTGATAGTTCCTCTAAGGGCTGGGTCTGAAAGGGTTTTTAAAAGCTGGAGACTGGAGCCATAGCTGCCCTCTGCTGCTAAAGAGATGTGCCACGAGCTGCAAACAGGAAGATGTTGTCCAAGGACTCTTTCTCTCATCCTCCCATCTTGCAGTCTCCTGTTGGTGCTGCTCAAAGGCAGAATTTAATGGGAATCTATCCAGCCGAGGAATCTGAGAAATGTGGCTTGCAGACTCCTAGTAGAATATAGAGAAAATGTGGGCTTGGGGCTCAGAGACAAGAAAGAAATAAATGGCACAATAGGCCACTGAGTTCTTTGCAGCTGGCTACCGCCTGGAACTGGAGACTTTTTCCTCCCAGGTGTGATGCGTCCATCAAGGGATACATCTCAAAAGAGGGGTGATTTGAGGAAGACCACGTTTCCCCATGTTGTCCCCTTGTGATCATCTTCCATAGCACCATGAGCACCAAATAACATGTACACAACATATTCCACTGATGGGAATTAAAACTATAAGGAAAAGAACTTAAGTCAGGGTACATAATGTGGCTATTCTTAGTCTAAAATAGGGATTCTCAATCTCGGCTCTACTGACATTTAGAGGTGGATAATCCTTTGCTGTAAGGAGCTGTCCTGTGCATTGTAATATGCTTAGCAGCATCCCTGGCCTCTACCCACCAGATGCCAGCAGCACCCTGCCCTAAGTTGTAATGATAAAAAATGTCCCCCAACATTGCTGAATGGTTGGAAAGAGGCAAAATCACCCCCACTTGACAGCCATTGGTCTAAGAGTGAAGAACAAAAATTAAACCTTAAGCATTTCCCTGTGGGTATTTTCCAATTTCCACATTTACTTCTCTTCAAAAAGAGCCCTTCTAATGTCTTTCTATTACAACTATATCCCTCTTTCTGGAACATTCTATATCTTTCCCACAGGACAGTTGGTTACATCATGAAGAGATCCCTTCTCATAAGAAGGAGGGGTGGATATTATAACTCACAACTCACATTTCCCAAAGTGTAAATTATTTGGTCTAAAATAGCCTCAAGAGCCAGGATGCATAATGGCACTCAATGCCTGGCCCATCTCAAGGTCTCTCCATTAATGTGTGGTGGCAATGCTGTAATATTCAGAAGCTAACTGCCTTCACCTCACACACATCCCATGCAACATGAAACTATACTTCTCAGAAACCATGCAGTTGACACTCATATTGAAGGAGGAAAATTTTCATATATACAATATAATCTTCCTCTTGCTCCAGCAGAAATAATGTTTCACATTATGGTATGGTGCATCATCAGCTTCTCTTTATTCATTCTCTGACAACCAGACCATGCCTACACACCTGCTGATAGATGAGAATCTCTTTAAGCAACAAAGCCGTATAGCCCTCTATAGCTACATACAGACACTTTGAAATGACATCTTGCTTTACAATGTAATCTTAGTTTTAGGTAAGGTAAGCCACTACAACCCTAAGTGGAAAGCAATAAGAATAAAGATATATTTTCATCTTTTTCAGGTTTGGAAATTGGAGTGGGAGGACGGAAGACTGTTCTTTTAATTATACTCTCACTGGCTTAATGATCTCTCGCTGACAGTAGTGCCCTAGATGTTTAAATGGACATCCTAGAACATCAGCTTTTGGTGGTAGTTATGAACAACTAGAAAAAAACAAAGACTTGTCATAAACATAATTGGTTTGTTAATCCTTACCACATTCTGGTGTGATTACAAATAAAAGGGAAATAACTCTCAGTCAAATATCAAGTAAACACTGAGAGCTGACATCCTTTCCCATTTTGAAAATAAAAAGCCCTATGTTTCACATACAACTTGAGCACTCTATCATATTTTAACTGGCATGTGTCTATTTCAGAGAGCAATGTCATAACACCTGTTTTTGGGTTACAGAAAATACTGATGTTACTATCTTTAACAGGATAGATCAGTTGAATGGATACTGGCTCTGGAATTACAAGGCATGAGTTCTAGACAATACTTTGCCATTATCCTAACATGTCTCATTTAATGCCTCTGGATTCAATTTTCTCATGAGGTAAACACTAAGTATATTTTCCAGTTCCATGATTCTGTAAACCAAAGATCACCTTCCGTAAAACATGGATAAGATAAAAAATACCTCCACTAAGATAGGTACAGCATTAGTCACTGTCATTATCCAAATGAAGTCGACTCACTGTGGTAAACCATATAAATCTTTGTCAGTGGCTTTGGTGCAAGAGTTACCCAAATCTGCCTTTATTTCAGACAATGCATTACTGTGAATAGCCAGATAGTGAACAGAACCTGGACAATTGTCTGCTCGTTAGACTCATTCATTCATGAAGAGATTGATAGTGGTACAATATTTGCTTTCAAATAGGCTGTTTTATTGTGATGGTAAAAATAAGAGATGATGAGATGAAGCAGTAATCTAATGCATTAATGGAATACACCTTTTTTTCCCCAAATCAGTTAGAAATCTCTATTACAAAGTATCCTTTGTGGGTATGAATAAAAACTGATCAAATGGTATTTCTAGTTCTAGATCCTTGAGGAATTGCCATACTATCTTCCACAATGGTTGGACTAATTTACACTCCCACCAACAGCGTAAAGGCGTTCTTATTTCTCCACATCCTCTCCAGCATCTGTTGTTTCCTGACTTTTTAATGATTGCCATTCTAACTGGTATGAGATAGTGTCTCATTGTGGTTTTGATTTGCATTTACACACCGGGGCCTGTCAGGGGTTGGGGGCCTAGGAGAGGGATAATGTTAGGAGAAATACCTAATGTAGATGACAGGTTGATGGGTGCAGCAAACCACCATGGCACATGTATACCTATGTAACAAAACTGTATGTTCTGCACATGTACCCCAGAACTTAAAGTATAATTTTTTTAAAAAGTTGATAAATATGTAAACATTGAGATTTCTTTCCATAAATTGTGGATTTTGCAGAAATAATTGGTATATGCCTAAGTAGTATTTTTTACTCTAGCTCATAATTACTCAATTTATTTTCCCATTCTTTCTTCATCAGTTTGATCAGTTTTTTCTTCCTTTTGAGGCCCCAAAATACAGTTACAGTAAGTTTGTGAAAACTGCTTTATAAGAGGAAATGGTTATATCTTCAATCACCAACAAAGAAATAAAAAAAGGATTTGAGTACTGGAAGAGCCATCATACATCACTCATTCAATATCTACTTGTCCATCAGTTATTTCCTAAAATTGAAAGTGATCTTAAGTTTAATGTTTTCTTATCTCCTTCACTCTTCTTTAAGCACCAGGAACTCTCCATCCTTATAATTATTTCAAATATGCCATAACATTAATTACAATCAAACAATTCTGTATGCTAATCAGATCTTGAACTCAGAGCACTCCTAAAACTATTTTTGTTTGTATATGTAATAGTATTCAGTTTGAACTATTCTTGGCTGATGTTCCAAGACAATAAAGGTCACAATTCAAATCAAGTTGTGAGGTATCTATGCAGGACATGTAAAGGTAGTCTTTGATAACAATTTTTTGTAATTCTTAGTTGAACATCCACCTTTATTCTATGAAAGAAATTTGAAGAAGATAAGAGAAAAAGGGTCAAATTAAAAGTTAATATTCTGGAGAGAGCTGTTGTGATGCTATGAATCCTGCCCTGCCCTCAAAGTGGAGGCCATAATGGGCAGGCAATAAGTTTTGAGGAAACCACTTGGAGAGCTTAATATGAGTCCTTTGAGCCTGGCTGCGACAGTGGCTTTGTGTCTTCCCCATTCCTGAAAAAATTAACATAAGAGAGGCTGACTGGTAGTAGAACAAAGAAAGATGGGTGTGTTGGAGTCAGCCTGCATGCCCAGAGTTTTTGTCACTTAGGATTTGTACGTGTTCTATGAACCAGAAATGGGCTTCTTTGCAAAGAGAGTGCTGAAATAGACACCATCTTAAGTGCTGTCCAAAAGACTCTGCAGGCACAAAAAGACTAGGAGAGAGAAGTTGTAAGTAAACCATGGACTGCTGACAGACTGAAGAAGTAGTTTGGGATCAGCTGAATGGGTGCATTTACTCATATCAAGGGAACTGATTGTATGATTTTGTATGGATTATCCCTAGAAAGCAGAACCTGAGACAAGAGTTTGAATATAGATAGGCTATTTTGTAAAGTGAATGAAAAGGAGTGGGAAACAGGCAAGAAATAACAGGAACAGAGGAAAGCTTATACAAGTGTGTTATTGAGCTGGGAGCAAGGAAGAATGTGTCTCAAAATTGTCTACATGACAAACTTCACATGTTCTCACTCATTTGTGGGAGCTAACGACTGAAACAATTGAACTCATGGGGATGGAGAGTAGAATGATGGTTACCAAAGGCTGGGAATGGTAGTGGGGTGGCAGGAGTGAGGATGGCTAATGGCTACAAAAATGCAGTTAGATAGAATGACTAAGATCTAGTATTTGATAGCACAATGGGGGTATTACAGTCAACCATAATTTATTGTACATTTTAAAGTAACTAAAAGTATAATTGGAATGTTTGTAATGAAAAGAAATGGTAAATACTTGAACTGATGGATACTCAATTTACCCTGGTGTGATTATTATACATTGTATGCTTGTATCAAAATATCTCATGTGCCGCATAAATATATACATCCACTATGTGCTCATAAAAATTAAAAATTAAAATTTTTAAAAAATGTCCACTTTTCTTCCGGAGAGACAGGGGAAAAAAGCGTTTATCTACGGAGCATCAACTACCTCATACTTGCCTGTGTGTTTCAAGTGGGTTCCCAGAGGTGTCATACACAGCAGCATCAGAAAATCCACACTACAGAAAGAAAGGAATGTATGGTGCACCAGATATGAGATGCTACCAGTTACTTCTGAAGTCTGTGGTTCCCAGAGCAGTGAGGAAACAAAAGGTATTTAGTCAAGAAGATGGGAGGTAAGGCATAGAGATGTCTGATACATATGATGTCTTCAAAGAATTCAAAAAAGTATCGTCAAAGAATGTGTCAGATTTTAAACTTGACAAACCCAAAGAGAATGGAATCTAGACAATCATACAGGTGTTTGTCAAGTTCCTGCTGCTTTCCTCTAAGCCCTTCTCTCTTATAACTATGTTACAATACTAATTATTATTATATTTAAATTATATGTTATAATAACATGTATTATTATTATTATAACAGTGAACTGGAGATGTTAAACAACTGTTATTCCTTTAAAGGAATAGTAGATAAAAAATGAAATAACTTTGTGATTACATCCAACATGGCATTTCTGTTAAAAAAAAAAAAAAAAAAAGCAGTTAAACAGCTGCATATGCAATACAGTTTTGGCTTGGCCCTGCCATTAGTCATAAGTTTATGCATCTGTGGAAGTCTGCTTTTTCATGTGTGGAGGACAAATCAGAGAAAGGACAAGAATCCATCTTGTATTTGATGCATTTGTTTTAGCATAATGAACGCCTGGGAATTTTCAAAACCATGATCCCATGCTGCTATGGACACCACCATTCCACTGAGTGAAGACTGTTTCCATATCGCCTTATAGAACTCTATCAAGCACAATCCCAGAAGCTGCTATTCAGTGGAGAAAAATATTAGGGATTAATGCTATGATCATTTGCTACCATCCTCCAGGATTTACTCTGACCATGCCTTGTATCCCATTTATTGCAGATATCACCAAATGCTGAGCCTATGAAATTAAAATAGAGGTCTCCTAAAAAAGAAGAAGAATCAGACTGGCATCAGATGATCCAGCAAAAATAGAGGGAGAAGACAACAGTGCAAGACCTTCAAAGTTATGAAAGGAATACTATATCCAGCCAAACTGTCAATTAAATAAGAACACAAAAATAACCCATTTTGAGACATGTGAAGACTACAGAGGTTTACCTCTCATGCAGCCCTTTCCATAAAATTTTTGAGGATATACTCCAGTAAAATAAAGAGGAAGATGTAGATTGTGCAAAATCATAGATCTACCATAACTCAGAAAAGATGCCTCTGATCACCCATTCTAGGTCAATTCTGACCTTTCTTTATCACACCACCTTGGTCATTTCCTTCTTAGGCTTATAAAAATCTATATTTATTTCCTGTAAGTTTACTTAAAACGTATTTGTTAACTTCCTTATTCATGGCCTCACCCATTAGAAGGTAAGCTCCATAAAAGGGGACTATGCTGTATCAAGGAATCTTGCATAGTGTCTGGTATTTAGGTAACAGACAATAAATATTAAAGAATGAATAGCATATCTCTATTTTTTAACTTGAGTTAAACCAAACTCCATAGGTGAGACTTCTAAGAGCCTTTAAAATGCTTTTTGAATTTTCATAATGGAGGCATAGTAGGAATTATAGCCTAAATATAGAATCCTGGTAGCATCTTAGAGGGTTGTTAATGCTTTGTGTAACACACCCCGGCACTTTTAAAATTGTAAATCAGGTTAATTTTTATCACAAATATCCAACACTTTTCTCTTATGAAGAAGTAAGAGTCATAAATTAATTTATTAATTTAGAGATTTCTCCCAGTACCTGTTTCTGTTTGTTTGTTTGTTTGTTTTCCTTAAGAGTTGGGGCCCAGCACAGTGGCTCACGCCTGTAATCCCAGCACTTTGGGAGGCAGAGGTGGGTGGATTACCTGAGGTCAGGAGTTTGAGACCAGCCCACTTAACATGGTGAAACCCCGTCTCTAAAATACAAAACTTAGCTAGGTGTAGTGGCGGGCACCTGTAATCCCAGCTACTCGGGAGGCTGAACCAGGAGAATCGCTTGAACCTGGGAGGTGGAGATGACAGTGAGCCGAGACTGTGCCATTGCATTCCAGCCTGGGCGACAGAGTGAGACTCCATCTCCAAAAAAAAAAAAAAAAAAAAAAAAAGAGTTGGAAGGTTCCTTTAGTATTACCTCAACTCACCACCACAACTACATTGAGACATGTGTTGAGAGGTAAACTTACTTTTTTGAAATAGATAATCTTCATAAGGTTAATTTTCTCTTTGTAATTTGTTGATCCACTCAATTTCTAACTTATTAGACAAGGACAAAATGTGGGGGTCACCTCTCTGCCCTTCACACCACAGAGCACAGCTGCAACATAAGGGTACACAAAGGAGCCTATCTACCACCCATTGCTCTCAAGTGTTATCTACTGGATTGCAGTCCAAACTACAACACCAAAAACACTTTGCTAATTTCTCCCCACTGAGAAACTAATATGGTTTGGTTGTGTCCCCACCCAAATCTCATATTAAATTGTAGTTCCCAAAATCCCCATGTGTCATGGGAGGGACCTGGTAAGAGGTAATTGAATCATGGGGGCAATTATCCTAATGCTGTTCTAGTGATAGTGAGTTCTTATAAGATTTGATGGTTTTATAACAGGCTTTTCCCCCTTTGCTTGGCACTTCTCTCTTCTGCTGCCATGTGAAGAAGGACATGTTTGCTTCCCCTTCTGCCATAATTGTAAGTTTCCTGAGGCCTCCCCAGCCATATGGAACTGTGAGTCACTTAAACGTCTTTCCTTTATAAATTACCCAGTCTCGAGTATGTCCTTATAGCAGCATGAGAATGGACTAATACAGAAACCAAAGATAAGAATTTAATATATTTTTAAAAAACCTGTACAGAGTCTTACCCCTCTGAAAACTTCCAGAACAGAAGGCACTAATTATACTCAATATACACCACAGTTCAAGGAACACCAGCCTTCTCATATGAGAAAGAATTAATGCAAGAACTGTAGCAATTCAAAAAGATGGAGTGTCCCCTTACTTCCAAACAAGCCCACTAGCTGCCAGCAATGATTCTTAGCCAGTCTGAAATGGCAAACATAGAATTCAGAATCTGATTGGCAAGGAAGCTCATCAAGATCCAGGAGATATCTCAAACCCAATCCAAGGAAGCCAAACAATCCAGTGAAATGATTAAAGAGCTGAAAGATGAAATAATCATTATAAGAAAGACCCAAAATAAGCTTTTTGAGCTGAAATATTCACTACAAGTATTTCATAATACAATTGGAAGTATTCACAGCAGAATGAACCAAGCTGAGGGAAGAATCTCAGAGCTCAAAGACTGGTTCTTTGAATCAACTCAGTCTGACACAAATTTTTTTTTAAATTAATGAAAAAAACCTCTGAGAAATATGAAATTATGTAAATAAAACAAATCTATAACTTATGGGCATCCCTGAGACAGAAGGAAAGAAAATAAGCAACTTGGAAAATATATTTAAGGTTGTAGTCCAGGAAAATTTCCTAAATCTCATTAGAGAGGTTAATAGGCAAATTCAAGAAATATAGAGAACTCTGGCTAGATACTATACAAGACAATCATCTCTGAGGCACACAGTCATCAGATTTACCAAGGTCAAAGGAAAAAAAATCTTAAAAGCAGCCAGAGAAAAGAGTCAGATCATGTACAGAGGGAATTCAATCAGGCTGGAAGTAGACCTCTCAACAGAAACCTTACAACACAGAAGATACTTGAGGCCTATTTTCAGGATCCTTAAAGATAATTCCAATCAAGAATTTCAAACCCTGCCAAACTAAGCTTCATAAGTGAAGGAGAAATAAAATCCTTTTCAGACAAGCAAATGCTGAGATAATTCATTTCAACTAGACCAGCCTCACAAGAGGTCCATCAGGGAGTGCTGAACATGGGATCAAAAGAATAACACCTGCTACCACAAATACTCACTTAAGCACATAGCCCACAGACACTATAAAGCAACTGCATAACCAAGTCTACATAACAACCAGCTAATAACAATCTCATATCTCATATCATAAAATATCTCAAAATCTCATATCAAAATCTCAATCTCAAAATCTCATATCAATACTAACCCTGAATGTAAATAAGCTAAATGCCCCACTTAAAAAACATAGGGTGGCTAGCTGGATAAAAAGATAAGACCCAATCATCTGCTGTTTTCAAAAGACCCATCTTATATGTAATGACATCCACAGGATCAACAAATTGCAGAAAGATCTACCATACAAATGGTGGAAAAAAGAACAAGAGTCACTATTCTTACATTAAATAAAACAGACTTTAAACAAATGGGAAACAAAAAAGAGCAGGTGTCACTATTCTTACATTAGATAAAACAGACATTAAATCTTTAACAATTAAGAAAGAAGGGCATTACATAATGAGTACTATCCCCAAAGAAGACTTAACTATAGTAAATATATGCACCCAACATTGGTGCACCTAGATTAAAAAAGTTCTTGACCTATGAAAATGTTTACATAGCTGCATACTACTACAGAATATACATTCTTCTCATCTGCACATGGAACACATTCTAAGATCAACCAAATGCTAGGTCATAAAGCAAGTCTCAAAAAATTTACAAAATTGAAATTATACCAAGCACACTCTCAGAGCAGAGTGCAACAAAAACAAAAATCAATATCAAGATGATTTCTCAAAAGTACACAAATAAAGGAAATAACTCTTTTCATTTCAATAGTTTTTGGGGTACAGGTGATCTTTTGTTACACAGATCAGTTCTTTAGTGATGCTTTCTGGAATTTTGGTGCACCTGTGACCCGAACAGTGTACAGTGTATCCAATATGTAGCTTTTATCCCTCACTCCACTCCTGCTCTTCCACCCTCATGAGTCCCCAAAGTCTACAATATCATTCTTATGCCTTTGCATCCTCATAGCTTAGCTCCCACTTATAATTGAGAACATACAATATTTGGTTTTCCATTCCTGAGTTACTTCATTTAGAATAATGGCCACCAGCTCCATCCAAGTTGCTGCAAAAGACATTATTTCATTTCTCTCTCTCTCTCTATATATATATATACGTGTGTGTGTGTACATATATACACACATATATACATATATACATGCATATATTTATCATAGTTAAGTCTTCTTTTGGGATAGTACTCATATATATGTGTGTATGTATGTACGTATATATACACATTTTTTATCCACTCATTGGTTGATGGGCACTAAGGTTGGTTTCATACTTTCCAATTGTGAGTTGTGCTGCTATAAACACGCATGTGCGTGTGTCTTTTTCATATAATGACTTCTTTTATTTTGGGTAGATACCCAGTAGTGGGATTGCTGGGCCAAATGGTAGTTCCACTTTTAGTTCTTTAATAACTCTCCTTACTGTTTTCCATCGTGGTTGTACTAGTTTACATTTCCACCAGCAGTGTAAAGTGTTCCCTTTTCACCACATCCATGCCAACATATATATATAGCTTTTAAATTATGGTCATTCTTGCAGGAGTAAGGTGGTATCTCATTGTAGTTTTAATTTGCATTTCCCTGATAATTAGTGATGTTGAACATTTTTTTAATGGCACTGGTACAAAAACAGACACATAGACCAATAGAATAGAATAGAAACCCTATAAACAAAGCTACACACCTACAACCACTGGATCTTTTACAAGGCCAACAAAAGCAAATAGAGAAAGAACTCCCTAAATAAATAGTGCTGAGATAACTGGCTAGCCATATGCAGAAGATTGCAGTTGAACCCCTACCTTTCACCATATACAAAATTAACTCAAAATGGACCAGAGATTTAAATGTAAGACCTCAAACTATGAAAATTCTAGAAGTCAACCTAGGAAATACTCATCTCAGCATTCGTCTTGGCAAAGAATTTTTGGCTAAGCCCTCAAAAGCAATTGCAACAAAAATAAAAATACGCAAGTGGGATCCAATTAAAGATCTTCTGCACAGCAAAAGAAATTATCAAGAAGTAAACAGACAACCTACAAAAAGGGAGAAGATTTTCACAAACTATGTGTTCAACAATGGCCTAATATCCAGACTCTACAGAAAACTTAAAGGAAACAACAAGCAAAAAAAAAATAACCCCATTAAAAATGGGCAAAGGACATGAACGGACAGTTCTAAAAATGCAAAGTAAAAGAAAAATGCTTTATTTTAAAAATCAACTAAATACAAAACAGACAGTAATTCAGAAAGCACATGACAAAAAAACTATAAGGTACATAGAAAACAATTAGCAAAATCAAAGAAATAAGTCTTTTTTATGAGTAATTACTTTAAATGTAAATGGATTAAACTCTCTATTCTAAAGACAGAGATTTGAGGAATAGATTTTAAAATATATGATCCAACTGTTTGCTTTCTAAAACGGATTCACTTTAGATCTAAATACACAAATAGATTGAAAATGAAAGGATGGAAAGGGATGTTTTACGAAAATAATAGACAAAAGAGATCATGGGTAACTATACTACTTTCAGACAAAATAGACTTTAAATAATACAAGATTGCAAGACACAAAGAAAGGCATTATATATTCATGTTTGCTAGTACAACCAGACAGAAGATAAGTAAGAAAATAGAGGACTTGAAAACACCACCACAAATTAACTGGATGTAACAGACATATACAGAAATCTCTATCCAACAACAATAGAATGTACAGTCTGCTCAAGTGAAAGTGAAAGTGGGGCATTTCCTAGGATAGGCTATATTTTAGGCCCTAAATTAAGTCCCAATAGATTTATAAAGATAGATATTATGCAAAGTATCTTCTTTGACCAAAACAGGATGAAGTTAGAAATCAATAACAAAAGGAAAATTGGAAAGTTGACACATTTGTGGAAATTAGAGAGATAAATAATGGTTACCAGCATCTGAGAAGGGTAGGAGAAGAGGGGGATAGAGAGAGGTTGTTTAATGTGTACAAAATTACAGTTAGAGCAGAGAAATAAGTTCTAGTGTTCTATAGCATATTAAGGTGATTATAGCTAACAACAATTTATTGTCTATTTCAAAATAGCTAAAAGACAAGAATTAGAATACTCCCAACACAAAGAAATAATAAATGTTTGAGCTGATAGACATCCCAACTGCCCTGATTTGATTGCTACACTTGTATACATGTATTGAACTATTACATGTATCCCATAAATAGATATAATATTAGATATCAATTTAAAATTAAAAATAAGTTTAACAAAACAAAAAATAATAAGTATTACCAAGAATATGAAGAAGTTGGGGAACCCCTATGCATTATCGGTGGGAATGTAAAATGATAAAACCACTGTAGAAAATTAAAAATAGATTCAAAATATGAGTCAGCAATTCCACTTCTGAGTACATATTCAAAAGAATTGAAATCAGAGTCTGGAAGATATATTCATACACACATGTTCATAGCTGCATTATTCATGATTAGCTGAAAAGTAAGCAACCCAAGCGTCCACAGAGGAATGAAGGAATAAGTAAAATGTGGTATACATTTATCATATTAGTCAGGGTTCTCTACAGAAACAAAACCAAGAGGATATACATAAAGGAAGAGATTTATTGTGAATAATTGACTTACACAGTTATGGAGGCTGAGATGTCACAAAACCTGCTTTCTGCAAGCGAGACATAGAGCAGGCAAGCCAATATTGTAACTCCAGACTGAGTCTGAAGGTCTGAAAACCAAGGGAGTGAATGGTGTCAATTCCAGTGAAAGGACAGAAGAAATCTGATGTCCCAGCTCTACAGGTAGGCAGGAAGCAAAGAGGGGTAAATTTCTTCTTTCTCTGCTTTTTGCTCCACTCAGGTCCTCAGTGGATTGGATGACACCCAATTGGGGAGGGCGCTTTACTTTACTGAATCCATCCATTCAAATGCTAAACTCATCTGAAAACACCCTCACAGATACACCCAGATATAATGTTTAATTTGGGCACCCTTTGGCCCAGTCAAGTTCACACATAGAATTAACCATCACACATCCAACGGAACATTATTTTAGCCTTCAGAATGAAGGAAATTCTGACAAAGGCTACGACATGATTGAATCTTGCAGACATTATATGAAGTGAAATAAGCCAGTCACAAAAAGACAAATACTATATGATTCCACTTATGTGAAGTACTAAGGGTACTTAAAATCGTAGAGACAGAAAGTAGAGTGGCCGTTGTAGGGGCCAGGGGAAGGGGAAATGGGGAGTTATTTTCACATGCGTGTACGGTTTCAGTTTTGCAAGACGCAAAGAGTTCTGGAGATGGATGTGGTGATGGTTGCACAACATGAATGTACTTAATACTACTGAACTGTACACTTAAAAGTTCTAAGATAATTATGTTATGTGTGTTTTACCATAATAGAAAATTTGCAAAAATCAGATTAAACACACCTTTAAAAAGAAAATAATCACTCTCCAACTAAAGGAAATAATCACCCTCCAATAAATAAGCCCAGTCAAAACTACCAGTAGAATCACTAAGCCAACCCACAGAATGAGATTTTTGGGTTTATTACAATTTTTGGAGATACTAAGTTGGGGCTGGTGGATGGTTGTATGGCAAAAGATAACTGAAACAATTGCTTATTTCTAGAAAGGGAAACTGGGTGGATAGAAGACAAAATTAGGACATAGCTTTACTTCTCACTTCATGATTACTTTGTAGCTTTTGACTTTCGACCATTTTTATATATCACCTTTTTAAAAAAAACTAATTTTATTTTAAATTTTAAAAAATGTTATTTTTCAAAGCAGCAAAAAGAACATATAAATGTTCCCCTAGCAAATTGTTTTAATTATCTATTCCTAGTGCTGCTAACAAGGTAGAGACAGAGAGAAATTTTTCAGAAATATTTTATTACATGAAATTTGAATCAATTTTCTTTAGAAGTGTGTCTCTTTTGATCTAGCAATTCCTTGTCAAGAAGTTAATCTGAAAGAAATTATCTAAGCTTTGACTAACTATATTTACGCAAATATACTTATAACTGCTCTACAATAGCTAAAAATACATTTTTTTGAAATCTAAATGTTAAACAATAATAGGTTAATTACTTGATTGTTACTTCCATATAGGGAAATACTATACAGCCATTCTAAATCATACTGTGAAACCTCACATATTCACTTGAACTAATTATGGTATGTTGTTAAGTTTTAAAACATAATAAAATGATATATATCACATTATCCCACAACTCAGAGCCACAAACCACTGGATATATATGCTGCAAGAAAACATTTTGCTAGAAAAAATGGACTTAGCAGAAAAAAAAGTTTCCTTTAGACATTCAAAGATTTCTACATTTAGACTGAATTATTTTTAATAAGAATATGTATTTTATATATAGTAAGCAGATATTTAGTCCTGCATATAAACTATGCCAACATAATAAAAGTGATTTGTTTGAATTTAATAAAATGGGGAAATAATTTATATAAACAATACAAATGAAATTTTTAATTTTTTAATTCAACTATTATGCACCCTGAAAATGTCCTCAACACACACATTCATGACTACGGTATATGGTTATGTATGCATATATATATATCCATACATTCATTCAATACACAAGGTATATGTCAAAATATTTATTTATTAAATAATGTTTAAAATATTTTTACTCCTAAAGTCATTGCTACATCATGCTTCTTAGATTTAAGCTATGAGTGAAACCTGTGAGTCAAGAACAAGGGCAGGAATTCTTAGCAAGAAACTTTATAGGCTTTTCTAACATCACTGCTCATCTACACAATAGCCATTCTTTCTTTTTCCTCCATAACAGAATCCCACTTCTATTCAGGTACTAGACATCCTTGTGCTTCAGAAGGCTGTCCAATGGGAAGAACAATCCCAGGTCCAAAAGATGAATACTGATCCATTTAAGACAATCACGGTAATTGTATTCCTGTTGTCAGTTATTAGTTTAAGAATAAACACTTGACAAAATTCTTGCCAGAGACACATAAGTGAAGTCTAATAAGAGAGCTTTAGGGGAAGACTTTCTTGTTCTCAAAGATGGACCCCACGACGGGTCACATTCCTTTTCCTTCTTCTAGCCTTTCATTGTTGTTGCCTATTGTGATGGCCACCACCTTGTGACCATGAAGTGTCACTGATATATTAAGCATGAAGGAATGGAAAGATGGAAGGAAGCTAGGTCCGTAATCACATTATTGAATTCTTGAATTATTAAGCTCTGGAACTTTCCTACCTTTGAACTTCCTACCAACCGAGAGAATATTTTTTCCTTATTGTTTAAGTCACAGTGGGTTGGATCTTCTGTTAAATGCAGGTGAGACCACTCTGACTGATACAACCTCTCATAGCATCTATACCTCATTTAACAACTTTAATTTTTCCAAAAGTCTTGCTGCTGTGTTTAAGTAAAATAATACTCTCATTAATTTTAATGAGGAAAATTATGGTGCATTCCATCCCAAACGAATGCATCCAACTAATTTCACAGATTGAAAAATCTATCAATCAAACAATGAGAACAAGTTCATACAAGTAACAATATGATAGTAAATAAACATAGTTTGTACACAACATAAAGATAATGAAGGTTTATTGTACTCATCAAGGATGATAACCAGTGGCGATTATTAGAAAGAGATGTAAAGTTGTTACAGGTAGAGTCTCCTGAAACAGAGATTAGCATGCCAAAAGTTTGTTAAGGAGTGGTCTCAAGATCAGTATACTGTGAAACGGAAGAAAAGATAGCAAGATTGGGCAGAGTGGTCTCAACAAAGTCCTCAGCCAACTCCATTCATAGCTCTGACGTTGGGGCAGCCTTTCCAAATTGTTCTGAATTGAAATGAAGAGGCCAGAATTTTACAGGCTCACTTTGACCAGTTGTGGGATTCAGGCTGCCCCTGAAAATGCCAAGGTAGTTCTCTTAATCTTAGGGCAATTCCCAGAGAGGACTGCACCTTGAGAGCTGTCAGTGGATTGTACTTCTAAATACTGAGTAATAATCCTTTGGTACTAAAAGGAAACCTAGTCTGTGTATCACTGCATCAACTCTACAGTGGAGCCTTTTTTGGAAGGTGGTGGAAAGGCAGGTGACTGATTTTCACGTGCACAGTGAATATTAGAATCATACAGCCTTGTCTTTTTCTTTGAAGCTTTGACCAAGAAAAGTAAAGTTGACTTTTGAAATACATAGAAATAGCATCATAGAAATGCTTCGTCTTCCTCCCTTTTACTTGGATTACATACACAAAGCAAAACTTGTGGACTCATTCAAGCATGGCAGGAAATTCAAATTTGTTTCACATGATATTCTTTGATTAGAAGCTATTGTGCTGAGTAAATTAGAAGTATGTCCTTACCTGAAGCAGTAAGGTGAAAAATGATTTCTTATGTTTATCTAGTGGATTTGGGGAATTAAATGTCATTATACAAAAAAAATTGTTTGATAAATAGTATAAGTTTTCAAGTGTTGTTATATTCATTAAATGAACAATTGTTATATGCAGTAAGCTTATGTATAATGTATACTAACCATGTATCCATAAAACGTACCTCCCAATTGTCAGGTAACTGAATTTTCTTTACTTTTCTACAGCTGTCCATAAATCATTACTCACTTTCATGCTGATGGTATTAAAGGTACAGAGGAAGGCACTACCTTGAAAATGGTCACTTTAGTTGACCATTTACAGAGTTGTCATTCTGTGGGATTTTTAAGCAGCATAGATACATTCAAATATAACACCATTAGGGTCAGTCTGTGATGAAACCCATATCTTTATATTATCTTGATACTAAACATTGTAAATATTCCCAAATTATCCAAAAAGAGGGCCATGCAAGGCCAACAAAAGGATTTTTTTTAAAAAGAGTCACTTACCTAGCCACAAATATCTTTCTTCTGCTATCACAGACATAGGCTCTGGGTGAACCGCTATACCCAAAATGCTTCCCAGAAGCAGACTTTGGTGGTGACCTACCCACTTCTTGACACAGATCAAATGGTATCTACTCTGTGGGAAAGGGCTGGGTGAGACAGCAACATGAAGACCAGAGTCTAGACACCAAGATTGCAAAGAATGCTGGAAAGAGAGAATTTATATAACAGCCCTGTAACCCAAAAGATCCTGTCTCTCTTTCATAAGACTTAGTCAAGCTCATTATGGAAGCAACCTCCAGCAGCTAATTGGTATTGCAGTGCTTCTGAGCTGTGACCTAAAAAAGGGGGGAGATGTAAAAGCCAAATAAAGTGACATAAAGAAATTCCCATCCTAGTCCTACGGTTGTCTTGTGAGCTATTTCTATACTGTATGTACATAAACAGCTCTTCTTGGGTGGTGGTTTAATGTCCCTATACCTTCCATTGCAATTACACTGAATGGAGCCACAACAAATCTTCGTAATGCCAATCTCATCTTTCCACCTCATTGACAGCTCAGGAAATGCATCTGAAATTCATAGTAGCCTCATAGCCTATGGCAAGAGAAATCCATGCTGCTAAAATTTTATTTTAGAAGTCAAGCTGGTTTTCCTCAGTTTAGGATGCTCCGTTTTTTAATCTTTTGCTGCCTACCACACTGTATCAAAATAACCAGCCAATATTGCTCAACTGTCAGGGGCCTCAGCTGCCTTTGAATTTTATCAGTACAAATAAATACTGGAACATGTTAAAAATAACCCCAATAGATTAGCATTAACGTTAATAGAATTAAGAGCAGAGGGGAAAATGTGTATAAACTTTAACTTCACTGCTCTCTCCCTTCCTTTGCTGACTTAAAAAAAAAAAAAAAAAAGGTTGAATAGATATTCAGACTGATTTCATGTTTAGGCTGATAGGGATGCTAGGCTGGGTCCCAAATTTGTGCAATGTTCAAAGAGAGAGAGATTTTAAAATCCCAGAAAAAGAGATATTTCCAAATTAATGGCATTGCCCGAATGCCTTGGCTCCCTGCACCCCACCAGGAAGGTTTATTATTTTCTGGTAAAATGTTGCTCGAATGGGGAGTGGTAGTCAGCGATGCGTCAGAGCTGCTCTTTGAACACATTAAAAAGCTGAATGCACAACAAAGAACAGATGTTCCAGCATGCCTTATTTATGCACCCATCAGCAATCTTCCAGTGACCACAAAACACAGCCTTTTTTCCCTCCTCCTCTCCATAATATTATTTTCTGATAAACTCACCCTCTTTATTAATTTATTTATTTTTGGCCCCAATTGAACTCCTGGGTAATTGTCTATGTGTGTGTGCACAAGTGTGTGTGCGTGTGTGCATATGTGTGTGTGTTATTTGAAAGTCTGCCTCCATCAAAGCTGAATTCTATTGAACTGTGGAACAGGTGTGGATTCTGCAATTAGATCACATTTCAGAGAGAGAGACACTGAGGGTAATAATGGCGGTGCATTCTTCACAGTCGAATGCAGCACCATAGCGACCAGCAACAATGAAGAAGAGGTATTAGTATTAGAGGTGATTATTTTTAGTTTATGGGATCATCTGATTGAATACAGCCATAAGGCGCTGCGTACATGTATTTGGGGCTCACCAGCTGTAAGACAAACTTGTTTTACTGGCACTTATCTGAAATGCCCTACTCGCCCACCCTCTGCTCACAATTGGAATGGAAGTAGCGATTAGGAAATGAGATATAATGCAGATTAAATATTATGATGGACCAAGATACTGTTGGATTATTAAACTCCATTTGCTTTCACTGGTTTTAAAGGCATAGCACTTTTATATAAACCTCCGGCTCTAGATCTCTGAGCTTTAAAAGGTGGGAGGTGGAGGAGTGCTAGGGAGGGTTAGGTAGAGAAAAATAATTTAGAATCCAAAGAGAAGCAAGAATATTTCCTCTTCCTACACAAGAGAGCTGTATTTTTCAGTGAGTGAATCTAATCTGTGACCTCAATTTGAGCTTCAGAAAAACATGATACATTAATACAGAAAATACTCACCCCCACAAATTGATTTAATAGACTGAAAGTAAATAATGCAGCCAATTCTCACAACACTATTTGGTCAATTTTGGGAATTCTAGGTCTAGGTGGCATTTCCTTAATATATATTTTCATGAAGTGGGAAATATTTGGGACCGAACTCAGTGGTGTAAAATCAGCCCTTGGGAGAGTTCCAGCTGTTCCCTGGGGCATCTCAGAATGGTGCTATGGGCTGGCTGGCAGCAGCTGCTATCCCTGAAAGAATAAAGGAAGTCAGACAACAGAGGGAGGGGTTTGCACAAAATGAAGTTGTGGGCATTCTGTGGACACATCAGAAATCTGGGCTCAAAAGAACGAGATGTGGGTAGCTTGGTAGGGTACAGATTACACCATCCCATGGGCACAGGCCTAGGAGCTCAGAATGAGAACTTCTGCTCTTTGTCCAGTGGTCTTTGAACCCAGGATGGCTCAGGATCTGGGGTCTGCATCATGGGATATGAGGCTACAGCCAACATATTGCCAAGACCAGTATTCTTTTTCTGGTGCCAAAATAAGCTCTTCTGATGAAAGATCTGAGGGATGGAAAATGTTCTATTGTCCACAATGCTAGTTCATACTGAGAAATCTGTTACGATGACAGGAATTTTCTGTTTTGTATAGGTGGCCTAACCAAGATTCCTGGCAGAAAAAAAACGCATTTTCTGGCTAAGAAGCAGTAAAGCAGGAGTGGTGGCAGATGAATACCAATCAAAACGTGTAGCTTTTCTGTTACTAGCCAATCCACTAGTTCTCCAGCTACCAAATTCTTTTCAGCATTTGTTATTTCTCTCAATCAGACAAAATAAAGTTCTCATATTATAAATAAACTGAATCTAGCCATATGGCCTTGACTTTGGGTAAATCACTTTCCCTTTCTGGACTAGGTTTCTGTGAAATGAGGGTTGGAATTCAAATTGTAGTTCCACAAACATTAGCACTAGAACCCTTTTACAAACAAGGAGTTAGCTAAGAATTGGAGGTGCTATATTCAAAAGTGGCATTGGGGTCCCCATGCTTCTCCTTTCTTGCAAATGAGTTGTCTCTACTGAAGTCCAAGGTTGCTCAGAACCAGGTACAACATGTCTTATTTAGATAGTATTGCACATCTCTTCCAAGAGAAACTGTGATTGAATACCTGGGTCTTCCCCATAGTATTCCTACACAGGGTTAGTGACAAGGAGATGCTATGCCAGCAATCTCACCCGCCACACCCAAGATGGCATCTGCATCCTCTGTGGGTACAAGTTAATAGTCTCAGCTGTGAGGATTGTCTCCATGAGATCAGGAACCCAGTTGGTTAGCTCTTTTTCACTATATAGTTTGAAGTCACTGTCTGTTCCAGTTGTCATAAAGTCACAGGTTTTTGCTTCAGCTTTCTTTCTCTCTCGCTGGTGATGGAACAGAAGTTTTCAGTGAGAGAGGACCCTTTCATTTGTCTTGGCAGTCACTTGCCATCACTCATTTTAATAGTCATTATCAAGAGCATAAAGATTAAGTGGGGTTTTTTACAATATTAGCTTTCTATTTTTTCTCATTCAACCTCCAGATAACTCTGGTTCCATTCTGTGTCTTGTCCAATCATCACACTGAGTGTTTACCTTTAAATATTTGAATATATTTTCTTCTATTTTCATTTGTTTTGCAAACAGCCTTTTACAAAAATACCTAATAAAACATAGTCTAATTTTTCCCATGCTGGCTCAGTAACAGTGTCTTTCTTAGCTGAAGCAACAGGAAAGAAATGGCAATATTACTTATTGTTATTGACATGATGATGACTCCTTTGCAGATGTTACAATGTCAATGTTTTGTGGCAAATTTGCATTGTAGTTTAGCATGCATTAACACACCTTGCCATTTAGTCATCTCAGTGAACATTGACAAGAGCCATGGGTACCCTGCATTGGCATAATGCAGGAGCCTGCAAGCTGTGGAAATGAAGTCAGACCATAGAATTCTGGTTGAAAGCTTTACATCATGGTACCAAGTGATCCAAACAAAATGTAAATCATAGCCTATGAAACAGAAGAATTCAGTAGCTCCCTGGTAATTGGTGTAGTAATAAATCAGGATTGAATTTAGCTTAAAATTATATATTCTTTGCCTGGTTAAAAAAGTCAGATTTATGAAAGAGTTGGTGGTTTGTTTGAAAAGCAAAGAAACATCTTCTTAATTTTTTCATCTAAATTTTACAAAGCCTACTTACCTTTTCAAAAAAAATTAAGACATAATGATAAAGCAACGTTGAAATTTTGCTGTCGATGCCAACTTAATGCATAACAAAGTTAATGGCTAGCTATAGACACCTGTCTTTCAAATACACCCAAATTGGAATTTCTGAATGTTGTTTTTGCTACTATACTTTATTTCTTTCAAGCCTGGGAGAGAGCCTCAGCTCTAACATGTTCTGCATTTGGCCAAATACAATACATCCAACCTAAATACAAGGTATAAATAACAGGAAATTAGACTTTGACCCCAAATTCTTAAACTGGAGTAAGCCATTTCATTCATATACACTGAGATAAAATCAACAAAATAGGTGGCAGGGCATTTGGTCAAAGGGTATGTAAATAAATGTAAATTTTTTCTCTAGCTTTTAGTGTGTTTAATAAATTATGTTGGTGACCCTCATGGCAGAAACCTGACCACATGGGTCATGCTTATCTTCCAGCCCTTATTTCCAATCACTGACATTATAGTTAGTAAGAAGCTATTTTTCTCTTAAAATATATGTAGAGGAAAAAATGAGAATTTTCTGTATTAATGACACAATAATGGCATTGTGAAAATAAAATGGTGATGACATATCCACTGTGGGAATAATATGCCCTCAGGCTAACAAAAGCTGCTTACCTGTTTAACTTATTAGAGTATTTTATAAACATATTTGAAATGAGCAGCTCAGTTCATCCTGAAATAAAACAATGCTACATTTTTTTATGCATATGAAAAGAGAAGATGCTAATTGCTCACCTACCATCCACCTAAAAAGCTGATGGAAATACATCTACAATAAAATCAGAACAATATCATTTCCAGTACCTGCATGATACTCATTTTGGTGAGTCATCCCAAAAGACTTTTTAAAAGAAAATAGAATTCTGATTCTATGTTTGCCATTAACCTGCTACGGAGTTGGGCAACCACTTGGTTCCTCGGCTCCCTTCCATCAAAAAAAGTCAAGACCAATTATTTGAGTAGAGTGTAAAGTGGATTGGTGTGAGTTAAAGAACTTCGGAATTGCAGAGATAAAAGGTTTTCTCTCATGGAATGCCATTATTATTAATATTATTGCCATCATCATTATTTATGCTCCCAGCACACGTATTGTGAAAATGTGTTATTCACGTAACTGCTATGCCCTCACCATGTCATTTGCAAAATCACCATGTTCTTCTCACAGAAATGTCACTGAAATGTCATTTTTACAATAGCTGCATTATGAATCTGCTATAACTTGAATTGCTTTACAATGAAAATGCAATTTCTTAGCAATTAAAATTATTCCACCCACCCCAGTCAAATAATAGAAAATCGCCTCCCTGTCCAATGTTGCTTGTAGTGCACTGCAGAATGCTGCAAATTGAACAGAGCATGGTTTCCCACATGCCAGGGGAGGTCTACATCTTGGCCATACCAGTGGTTGCATTATACTCTCTGTGATTATCTGCTAAACCTAATGTAAAATACTGTAGCATATTACTAAAACTCTTACAAGATTGAAAGATTGCACTCACTTAGAGTCTTTGAGTTTTCCAAGGACCCTAACCACATCTAAGTTTGCTGTAACAATGCTAAATCAAGGTATGTAAAAAACTAATGTCACTTTTCATTATAGGAAGAAATTCCTTTTATAAATGCAAGTCATTATCATTAGGTCTACTTATATCCCCTTCTGGTATTAATTGAAAATTTTATTCTTCGTAACTGCCTCTCAGAAACTGTTGACTTGACATGCATTAGTATCATCACTAATAAGAATGTAGCAACATACAAAGCATAATACAAGTTATCAGCATGCTGCTCATGAAGTGAAATTATTAATGGATATAGGGTCATGTTTGAAGAGATATTTAAAGGCTCACTTTAAAGGCTCATTCACTTGTTTTCAAATGAAATCTTACATAGAAATCCAAGATGTAAAAGGCTAAAATGTAGGGCAACAGAGATTGTTCAAGATGAGAGTCTATACCTAGACCTCTAGAAATAGTAGAAAATATGTGTTTACAAATATACCTACAAACTGAAATACAGTTACGATGAAAAATAAAGAACAAGAGCTGCCATGGGATAAATACAAGTGTTACTAGCCAAGAAAATGTATGTGAGACACTTGGCATTTCTAGACTTCCTCTAGAAGTGCAGGTGGTATGTGTGCTTGAGCCAAAGAGTCAGGACAATGTTTTAAGTAGCTGACAAATTAGGAGAAATAGGGCAGCCTCCATGCATGAAACATGTTACAGGTATACCCCATCTTGAAGCACATCCAATCCATACCCAAAGACCAGAGAAACTATGCTTATATATTGAAGCCAGAATCCTCATGGAAGCAAAGAGGTAGTTTCAAACAGAAAAATGAGCAGACAATCAAAAATTCACAAACATTTAAGTAAATCCAACAACATAGGAAAAATAAACAGGATTATGCCTGCAATCCCAGCACTTTGGGAGGCTGAGGCGGGTGGATCACTTGAGCTCAAGAGTTAGAGACCAGCCTGGAAACATGATAAAACCCCGTCTCTACCAAAAATACAAAAATTAGCTGGGCTCGGTGTCGCACGCCTGTAGCCTCAGCTACTCAGGAGGCTGAGGCATGAGAATTGCTTGAACTTGGGAGGCAGAGGTCGCAGTAAGTTGAGAGCACACCACTGCACTCCAACCTGGGTGACAAAGTGAGACACTGTCAAAAACAAACAAGCAAACAAAACCAACAACATAGGAGAGATAAATAAAAGAACTAACTCTTGAAGAAATAAAGCTAACAAAATAAGGAAAAAGGCTGGGGGGTGCACTTTAAAATAAAGATATTGGGTATTATTAGAGAGATTGCAAGTGATGCTACAAATATGAAAAGTGAATATTTACTGTACTATTCTGTTCTCATGCTGCTAATAAAGACATACCAGAGACCGGTAATTTATAAAGGAAATAGGTTTAACAGACTCACAGTTCCACAGATCCCTAGGGCAGCAGCAAAATGCCGCCAGTCTCTTTGCTAAAGCATAATAAGAGTCATCTTCACTCCAGTTACCAATAAGTTCCTCATCTCAATCTAAGACCACCTCAGCCTGGACTTTAATGTCCATATCACAATCGCGTTTAGGTCAAAGCCATTCAACAAGTCTCTAGGAAGTTCAAAACTTTCCCACATCTTCCTGTCTTCTTCTGAGCTCTCCAAACTGTTCTAATCTCTGTCTGTTACCAGTTCCAAAGTTGCTTCCACATTTTCAGGTATCTTTACAGGGGCACCCCACTCCCAGTACCAAAATCTGTATTAGTCAGGGTTCTATAGAGGGACAGAACTAATAGGATAGATTCATATATGAAAAGAAGTTTATTAAGGAGTATTGACTCACACACTCACAAGATGAAGTCCCACAATAGGCCCTCTGCAAGCTGAGGAGCAAGGAAGCCAGTTCGAGACCCAAAACCTCAAAAGCAGGGAAGCTGTCAGTGTAGTCTTCAGTCTGTGGCCGAAGGCCTGAGAGTCCCTGGCAAACCACTGGTGTAGATCCTAGAGTCCAAAAGCTGAAGAACTTGGAGTCCGATGTTTGGGGGCAGGAAGTGTCCAGCATGGGAGAAAGATAGAGGCCAGAAGACTTAGTCTAGTCCTTCCACATTTCTTTGCCTGCTTTTATCCTGGCTATGCTGGCAGCTGATTAGATGGTACCAACCCAGACTGAGGGTGGGTCTGCCTCTCCTAGTCCACTGACTCAAGTGTTAATCTCCTTTGGCAACACCCTACAGACACATCCAGGAACAATACTTTGCATCCTTCAATCCAATCAAGTTGACACTCAATATTAACCATCACAATGAACAACTCCCAAAATCAAAAGTATTATTATCAAAATTAAAATGTTAGTATATGAACTGAATAGCAGAATCAACATGGATGAAGAGCACATGATTGAACAGTAAGATTAGAATTAAAGAAAAAGTTGAGACTTTTTCTTTAGAAAAGATCTTTAGATCTTTAGATCTCATTGAATGCCAAACAGAATAAATTACAATAAATTATTTTATATACCTACATACAGAGAGTGAAACTTTAGATCACAAGAATGAGAATAAAGCTTATCAACAAATATTGCATGATCTCACCTATATGGAAAATCTTAAATGTCAAATTTATAGAAGTAGAGAATACAATGGTGGTTACAAGAGGCTGGAGTTGGGCTGTGGAGTGGGAAAGGGGAGATGTTGGTCAAAGGGTACAAAGTTTCAATTAGACAGGAGTTCTAAGTTCTGGTGATCTATTGTACTGCAAGATGACTACAGTTAATAATAATGTGGTATACATTTCAAAATTACTGAAAGAGTGGATTTGAAATATTCTCACCACAAAGAAATTATAAGTATATGAGACAATGGATATGTTAGTCGACATGCTCATTCCACAAGGTACACATGTATTGAAACAGCACATTGTACCCTATGAATATATGCAATTATTATTTATCAATTTAAAAAAATACAGATTCGAAAGGGGTTTGGGAGAGATAAAAATAAAAAATAAAATCAGATTTAGAGTCTGAGTTCTCACTGGCAAAAGTGGATAGTAGAAGAGCACATAGGATTAATGTTTTGAGAGAAGATTGTTTTGTAGAAAAGTCCTATATCCAGCAAAACTAGCATTCAGTAGAAAGACAAAATTAAAATAACTATCATTCTAGACCATTTTGGAAGAAAAATGCATTCTTGAAAAATAAAACGAGCCCCAGAAAGAGTAAAATATTAGACATAAGAAATGGTAGTGAACAAAGAAAACAATCACACTTCTATTTAAATCAAAAAATGTTTTGATATACATTGAAAAAGTAATTAACAATCTGGAACTAAAATCCCAAATGATCTCAATATGGAAAGAATTGTAATAAAGAGTGCGACTCCATTTCTGATATTTTGATACAACAGTCCTACCGTTTTCCCTTTTCCTTCTTCCCAGCATCTGAGCAGGCTGAAAACAAAACTCTGATTGTCCTTCCCTTGGTGCCAGCTGAAGTGCAAACCACATAAGCCTCTGCCAGTGTTCAAGAACCCTCACTGCAGCCCCAACCCCAGTCACAAGCTAAGATTGTCTCTTTTCCCTCCTCTTTCAAGCCAGATTTGGACCAGCTAGAAAGTCCATGCTGCTCTCCCCTAGAAAGCCTTAGGATGTGCATAACAAACCTTTTCATAACATGTTGGTAGCTATGTGCTATCATCAGTCTTTATACACACACAAAATTTTTTATGGGAGAGCCACACCACCTCTATAAGATGACCACAATAGCTGTAGAAAGAGGGATGGGGAATATCATGAGGGAAATTAAATAGAGCCTAGTTAACTTTAGAGACTGACTATTTAAATCAGCACATTTAAACTATAAGTATTACTACAGTAAATCCTAGAAAGTAAAATATATAAATTCAAAACAATTAAATAATTGAATAAAGAAAATGTGTCCAATTCAAATAGGAAAGAAAGAAAAGAAACAAGAAAGACTTGTAAAATAAAAAAAAAAAATTTAAAGAGTGTTCAAAAATAAGTTCATAAGGCAATAAATGTGAATGAATCAAAACCCATATAAACAACTAAGGACTCAGACTGGAGTAAAAAGGAAATTCACCTCCATTAACAACTAAGTGACATTTAGGCTGGGATAAAAAGAAAATAAAAACATATTAAAAACTAAATAGCTCTTAGGTTTGGGCACAAAGGAAATCCATCTTTATGCTGACATATACCGATAAGACCAAATTTTATTTAACAGGCCAAAGATACATTCTGGAAATAGATGTGCCATGGCAAATATCAACAAGAAGAAAATAATGTGACCTATTAATATTAGATGCAACTTTCATCGCAACTTAATAGCAGCTTAATAGCAAAGGCCTTACAGAGGATACTTAATTTTGAGGGAAGCTGTAATATACCAAAAAATAACAGTCACGCATCTTTATGAACAAAATTTCACAATAAATTTCAAAGATAGTTTTAAAAAGTAAAGAGCACACACACTGGAGTCAATACACCTGAGTTAAAAATGCCAGCCCCAAAGCTTAGTAGCTTCAGATTTGGGGAAACTATCTCATATATAGTGCCTCGTTTTCTGTTTTGGAAAATGAGGTAATAATAGTACTACTTCATATAGTTATCATGAGGATGAGTTAAAATATATTAAGTGGATAGATGGATGAATAGAGATAGCTAGAATGTTACAGCAAATCGTTATCAGGGGTTACCCACAGGGTGTGAAGTAAGAAGGGGTAAGGAACAGGGATACTTACCTTTCTTACTTCACACATTTGCATTTTTATTTTAAAGAGCACTTACTATTTATTTATTTTTAAAACAATACAAATTTACAAGAAATAGCACAGTGCATACATCAGGAGGAAGAGGCTCAAAGTTCCCAATCATTTATCTCCTCTTGCCTCTGCTCATCCTAAGTGGGGGGTCCTTAGCCTCTGGGTAAGTGAAAGAGAAGTCAACACCACTCTCTCTTTTAATGAACACACCTCCCTTAAGACCATAAGATTTGAAGGACCAAAACACTAATCTGGGTAACTGGGACAAAAGTTTGGTTTTATTGTTGTTGTTTTTGTTGTAACTCATATACAGTATACAGTGAAGATAAAAGTACTTACTGTTACTTTTCGCTTGAATGCTCTGGCTAAAAACCCTCCCTCCCTATGTCACTCTGATGGTGAAGCTTTTGCAGTGGTGATCACTAGGTTTTGAGGAAAGAGAGAGGTGAAATCAAAGTTGTTTTATATGAAATGAAGGAAATCAGTTTTGACATGACACAAAGGAATCTAAATGAAACATCTTTCTTTAGAAGTAGGTAAGATGTGTGAAATGACAGCAGAACTGGAGGTGGAAGAAACTGCTCTAAAAGAACTGAAAATCTGAAAGAAAATTCTCATGTTTGTGGATGTAAGAGAACAGTGATTTAAGATTCCATGGAAGCAAAAATAACTGATCCAAAATCAATAGTGGAGGGCAATCCAACAACCAAGATTTTGGAGAATTTAAAGGCAGAAACAGAAAAAAAACTGTGTAGGCTCCAAAATTTGTATAAAGGAAGACTGAGGATATTTAGGGATGACAATCTGGTTGAAAGGGGAGGCCAAGAGATTTATCATGAAGCTGTGTTTGCAGAGCAAGCACATGGTTTTTAATTGGATTTATGTTTATTTTTAGTGGCTGAGAGAGTGGGTTTGATGGTGTGTGTGTATGTGTGTGTGTGTGCACGCATGTGTGTGTGTGTTTGATGAGGGGAGATTGTAGTGGTCACTGCTTTCCCCAGCCAACATTTGGTTTTGCAAATGAAATGGAAGGTACAGTGAAAGTAATACATTACTAAGACAAACACTTTTGCTATTTTTTCACATACACTATGTCTGGTATATACTGAAGAAAACTAAATGAAGAAGCCAGTGGTAACAAGTTACCCTAGATGTCCAAATATAAGGCAAATTTTCCCCAAAATGTAGAGAAAAAGGAATCATTTGATATTCAAATGACAATAAAGACTCTCAGGTTAGAAGTTTCTACTATTACTGTACTTTGAACAACGAAGTCCAGTTTGTGCAAGGACATCATCCACAACATAGCTAAATCCAGGGAGGAGAGTCAGTATAATCTCCCCACAGGTCTCTACCAATCCCTGGTGGCCCATTGCCTGGACTTAATGAGCCAAGCACATGGCAGGCAGAAGACAAATCCTGTAAAGTCACACCAGAGAGGATCACTTAAAGTTTAGGCCGCTGAAGGTTGAATTAGGAAAAATCTATCCCATTACAGAAGACAGGGGGTAATTGCCAGTCTTCGCTTTGGATTTTTGCTAAATAGAAAAATGAAAATGTCTCTCCTGAGAATGGTCAACTACAACACTATACTTATGCATGTTTGAGAACATTTCTAAAAATGACTGGAAATTTATTTTAAAGTTGTCCCAGATTAGTAGTGTCTATAGGCACCAAGCATAAGCAAATACACATACTCCATTAAAGACATTTAAACCCAGATGTAAAAAAAAATTCCAAGAAACATTAATTGATAAACAAAAATTACAACACATATGAGAAGACAAAATACCTTGAGTAAAAGTAAGAAAAAAACAAAAAAATGGCATAATCAGACATCTAAAGACCATAGATACTGAAATTATCATACAAACAATATAAAATAATTTTATATGTTTAAAGAGATTTTTAAAAGATGAGAAAAATATAACAAAGTAGTAACCATTTCTCAAAAAATAACAAAGCAGGTTTAAAAAAAAGAAAAAAAAAAAGCCAAGTACGGTGGTTCATGCCTGTAATCCCAGTAGTTTGGGAGGCCAAGGCGGACAGATCACCTGAGGTCAGGAGTTCGAGACCAATCTGCCCCATATGGCGAAACCCCATCTCTACTAAAAATACAAAAAAATTAGCTGGGCACGGTGGTAGGTGCCTGTAATCCCAGATGCTCGGGAGGCTGAAGCAGTAGAACCAATTGAACCCAGACAGTGAGGCTGCAGTGAGCTGAGACCATGCCACTGCACTCCAGCCTGGGCGACAAGAGCAAAATTCTGTCTCCAAAAAAAAGTAAAAAGAAATCTTGAAGTTAAAAATATAGCAACTGAAATTGAAAACAATTTCTAACTAACAATGAAATTTAGTTTTGATGGAGTGGATTTAGTATGACTGAAAAGAGATTAAAGAACTGCAGGACAGTTTGGAAGACATTGTCCTGGATATAGCAGAGGCAGAGTGGAGGATAGAATAAGATAGTGTATCATGATATCTAACTAGAGTACTGAGAAGAACTAATATTGAAAATGGGGAGATACAGTTTTCCAAGGCCCAAGGGCAGAGCATTTTCTAGAATAGATGAAAGATATCAGAATCAGATTTGAGAGCCCATAGACTCTCAACAGAATAAATGAAAAGAAACGTTCACTTAGATCCCCCTACACTGAATGAACAAAACCCTAAGATAAAGAGAAGATAATGAAAGCAGCCAAAAAGATTCTATAGAAGCACAATTGTATATTTAGAAAACCCCATCGTCTCAGCCCAAAATCTCCTTAAGCTGATAAGCAACCTCAGATAAGTCTCAGGATACAAAATCAATGTGCAAAAATCACAAGCATTCTTATACACCAATAACAGACAAACAGAGAGCCAAATCATGAGTGAACTCTCATTCACAATTGCTAGAGAATAAAATACCTAGGAATCCAACTTACAAGGGATGTAAGGGACCTCTTTAAGGAGAACTACAAACCACTGCTCAATGAAATAAAAGAGGACACAAACAAATGGAAGAGCGTTCCATGATCATGGATAGGAAGAATCAATACCGTGAAAATTGCCATACTGGCCAAGGTAATTTATAGATTCAATGCAATCCCCATCAAGCTACCAATGACTTTCTTCACAGAATTGGAAAAAATTACTTTAAAGTTAATATGGAACCAAAAAAGACACTGCACTGCCAAGACAATCCTAAGCCAAAAGAACAAAGCTGGAGGCATCACGCTACCTGATTTCAAACTATACTACAAGGCTACAGTAACCAAAATAGCATGGTACTGGTACCAAAACAGAAATATAGACCAATGGAACAGAACTGAGCCCTCAGAAATAATACCACACAACTTCAACCATCTGATCTTTGACAAACCTGACAAAAACAAGAAATGGAGAAACGATTCTCTATTTAATAAATGGTGCTGGGAAAACTGGCTAGCCATAAGTAGAAAGCTGAAACTGGATCCCTTCCTTACACCTTACACAAAAATTAACTCAACATGGATTACAGACTTAAATGTTAGACCTAAAACCACAAAAAACCTTAGAATAAAACCTAGGCAATACCATTCAGGACATAGGCATGGGCAAGGACTTCATGTCTAAAACACCAAAAGCAATGGCAACAAAAGCCAAAATTAACAAATGGGATCTAATTAAACTGAAAAGCTTCTGCATAGCAAAAGAAACTACCATCAGAATGAACAGGCAACATACAGAATGGGAGAAAATTTTTGCAATCTACTCATCTGACAAAAGGGCTAATATCTGGAATCTATAAAGAACTCAAACAAACTTACAAGGAAAAAACAACTCCCTCAAAAAGTGGGTGACGGATATGAACAGACACTTCTCAAAAGAAGACATTTATGCAGCCAACAGACACATGAAAAAATGCTCATCATCACTGGCCATCAGAGAAATGCAAATCAAAACCACAATGAGATACCATCTCACACCAGTTAGAAAGGCGATCATTAAAAAGTCAGGAAACAACAGGTGCTAGAGAGGATGTGGAGAAATGGGAACACTTTAACACTGTTGGTGGGACTGTAAACTAGTTCAACCATTGTGGAAAACAGTGTGGTGATTCCTCAATGATCTAGAACTAGAAATACCATTTGACCCAGCCATCCCATTACTGGGCATATACCCAAGGGATTATAAATCACGCTGCTATAAAGACACGTGCACACGTATATTTATTGCGGCACTATCCACAATAGCAAAGACTTGGAACCAACCCAAAGGTTCATCAATGATAGACTGGATTAAGAAAATGTGGCACATATACACCATGGAATACTATGCAGCCATAAAAAAGGATAAGTTCATGTCCTTTGTAGGGACATGGATGAAACTGGAAATCATCGTTCTCAGCAAACTATTGCAAGGACAAAAAACCAAACACCGCATGTTCTCACACATAGATGGAAATTGAACAATGAGAACACATGGACACAGAAAGGTGAACATCACACACCGGGGCCTGTCGTGGGGTGGGGGGAGTAAGGAGGGATAGCATTAGGAGATATACCTAATGTAAATGACGAGTTAATGGCTGCAGCACACCAACATGGCACATGTATACATATATAATAAACCTGTACATTGTGCACATGTACCCTAGAACCTAAAGTATATATATAAAAAAAGAACAACAGAGGACTTCTTGACAATAGCAATGGAAGTCCAAAAACAGTGGAAAAATATCTCCAAAGTGCTGGGTGCAAACCAACCTTTAACTCAAAATTGTATACCTAGTTAAATCAACCTTCAAAAACGACAGTTAAAAAAGACGTTTTCAGACATTAAAAAAAGTATTAACCTTAAGCGTACAATTTGATGAGTTTTCAGAGTTGTAATTTAAACCTTTATCAAGATATGGAACATTACCACACCCCTAGAAAATTCTATCATGCCCTTTCCCTGTCAATCCCTACTCCCCCACCCCACTCAATGGCAACCTGATACATTTTCCATGATAGACTAGTTATACCAGTTCTCGAACTTCATATAAATGGAATACTACTCTTTTGCACTTTTCATGTAAGGCTTCTTTCAGCATAATGTTTTGAGATTCATTCACATTATTGTGTGAATTATATGTCATGTCTTGTTCTTGTTGAGTGTTATTGAATAGTGTTCCATTGTATGAATAATAAACTCTTTATCCATTTTTCTACTGATGAGCTATTTCCAGTTTGGGGCTATTATGAGTAAATGGATATAAACATTTTTACACAAGTCTTTTTGTGGATGCTTATTATTTATAATCTCACATGAAACATTCACAAAAAATGATTCTGTTTTTTGAACCCAGCCTGAAAGAGCAGCTTATATTTGAAGCAAATATAAGCTAATCCTTTTTGTACTTGCTGCAAATCAAGATTCAACATAATTCACTATCAAACATATGTATTCTCTGAATAACACAATTGAAATATAAACCAGTAATTTAAAAACACATATACAGGTTGAGCATCCCTGATCTGAAAATCCAAAATCTAAAACGTACCAAAATTCAAAAGTGTTTGAGCACCAATATGTCACAACTAGTGAAAAATTGTAAATCTGACTTCATGTGATGGGTTAAAACTTTGTTTCACGCACAAAATTATTTAAAATGCTACATAAAATTACCTTTAGTCTATGTGTATAAAGTGTATATGAAACAGTTCATGTTTAGACTTGTGTCATACCCTCAAGATATTTCATATTTATATGCAATAATCCAAACTCAAAAAAAATCTGAAATCAGAAGTACTTCTGGTCTCAAGCATATCAGTTATGGGTTACTCAGCCTGTGCTTGTACATTTAAATATACTTCTATATAATTCATATAGGAAAAACCATAATGAATATTAGAAAAAAACTAAATAATTTTTAAAACTGTATATTATAGTATTAGATTCAGATAAAATTGGTCAAGAAGAAAATTTATAGGCTTAGATGCATGTATTAGTAAAAACAAAAAGCCAAATGGACAAGGCATCCAACTTAAGAAGTAAGATAAGAATAACAGAATTAAGTCAAAGAAAGTAAAAGAAATAAAATTGTAAAAATAGGCACAAAAGTTAATGAAACAGAAAGCAAAGATATACTAGAGAGATACCACAAAAGCGAAGTTGGTGTTTAGGAAAGATTAATAACATTGACAGACTTCTAGCCAGATTAAGGAAAAAGAAGAAAAAGCATAAATAAGTATTGTTAGCAGTAAAAAGTGAGCATAATTACCAAAGATATTAAATTTTTAATATAAGTATAATAAAATTTCATAAAAGTAAAATTTAAATGTAAGTAAAAAATACATTCCATACATAAATATACACACACTCAGTATGTAAAACTTACGACACAACCTAAATTTTCTTTCTAGAGACATGCTTTATTTAAAAAGTCTCTGTCCAAGTCACAAGTTTATTAGATATATTGAGTTTTCCAGTTATTGCAGAGGTGAAATAAAAAGTAACAATCCAGAAATTTCAGGAATTGAAGGGTTGAAAGTTACAGCTATTGCTCATCTACAGATGGTAAAACATTTGCAAATTTGCACATGGTCACAGGGATAAGACTGTGGATATTAAAGCACAGTTTGGGATCAAACATTCAATCAAAGCCTTGGCTTTGATTTTGTTGAGAGCTCTGATTGAATCAACACAGTTCTCTATAAACTCCTTCAATTGGACAAAATGGCTCAGTCACTAAGACTAAGGCAAAATACAACAGAATCCCAATAAGTTCAAAGGACTCATCATTATGTGTTTAGTGTTAAGTCTCTAAAAGAAAATTGAATTTTTTTTTTCTTTTTTGAAATAGTCTTGCTTTCTCTCCCAGGCTGGAGTGCAGTGGCTGTAGCCTTGACCTCCAGACTCAAGTGATCCACCCATCTCAGCCTCCCAAGTAGCTGGAACTACATGTGTAAGCTACCATGCCCAGCTAATTTTCTTTTTTAATTTTTTGTAGACACAGTGTTTCCTATGCTGCCCAGGCTGGACTTGAACTGGTGGTCTCAAACTATCCTTCCACATAGCTGGGACTACAGGTGTGGGCTACTGCAATGGCTGGAATTGTTTTCTAAAAGTGTTTTTATTTCATTTCCAAAAGAGCCAACAGCCTGAATTCAAAAAGACTATGACTGTTCATTAAAGAAGAGATTGTAACTGTTCAATCCAGCTGGGCTGCAAACAGTTTATTGGCAGGAAGCAGACTGAGAAAGCCTTGCTTTGGATTTGGCTGAGGAAAATGATGGAATATGAAGGATGATCTAAAGAGTACAGTTGAGAGTCAAGGAGAACAATTGACAGGAACAACTCCCAGAAACCATGACCAGAGTCTAACTTTAAAAAAAAAACCTGCTACCCCCCAAATAAGAGGGCTTACCGTATTTTCCCAGAGGAATTTCAGAATCTGTATGAACTAGTAACAATAAAGAACCTCCTATTCTTACCCTTTCTAATGAGGTGTTTGTTTCAGTTCTACTGACGCTGTTCCACCATCATAGATGGAAGATGGGGACAGAAGCACCTAAGTTGTCCTTTTTGTACTTAGATTTCAGAAGTAAGAGAAGTTGAATTCAGACATGATGTAGATCACTTGATCTTGGAGTTAGAACCTAATGCCATAGTCAAATGTGACATTGAATGCTGTGGTAAGCAGCTTAGTGTATCTTACTTGGAGAAGAAAGGCAATTTTTGTGACCAAAATGGATCACTATGGTAGGCTGCTATTTATTACTATTCATTATCACTCTATCAGTGTCAAGATCTGCAGGATACAATGTAATGTCTCACATCATTGACTTTAAGCTTGTCCATGTAACTTGCTTTGGCCAGTGAAAATATGTGATGTTTGTCACATTTGGCTTGCATCATGCCTCTTATGTTCCTACCCTCAGTCATGAAAACTACATGTGCCAAATATAAGCTGCTCTTTCAGGCTGGGTTCTAGAAGGAAAAGGCATCTGGAGCAGAGCCCACCTGAATCCAGCCAAAGCAATAATAATTACAGTATAACATGCAATATGACCAAAAAATAAAAGATATTGCAAGCCACTAAGAAATTAGTTATTAATGCAGCAATAGATGAATAAAATACTCCCAACTTACATTATAAGGTTAGTATAACCTTATTATCAAAACTAAGAAAGAAAAAAAAAATCTGTAGATTTTCTTACTCACTGATATGGTTCGGCTCTGTTTCCCCACCCAAATCTCATCTTAAATTGTACTCCCATAATTCCCACATATTGTGGGAGGGACCTGCTGAGAGATCATTTGAATCATGGGGGCAGTTTCTCCCACACTGTTCTCATGGTACTGAATAAGTCTCACGAGATCTGATGGTTTTATCCAGGGTTTCCACTTTTGCATCTTCCTCATTCTTATCTTGCCGCCACTATTTAAGTAGTGCCTTTCGCCTCCTGCCATGATACTGAGGCCTCCCCAGCCATGTGGAACTATAAGTCCAATTAATCCTCTTTTTCTTCCCAGTCTCAGGTATGTCTTTATCAGCAGTGTGAAAACAGACTAATACAGTATATTGGTACCAGTAGAGTGAGGTATTGCTGAAAAAATACCTGAAAAGATGGAAGTGTCTTTGGAACTGCATATCAGGCAGAGGTTGGAACAGTTTGGAGGGCTCAGAAGAAGGCAGGAAAATGTGGGGAAGTTTGGAACTTCCTAGAGACTTGTTGAATGGCTTTGAAAAAAATGCTGATAGTGATATGAACAATAAGGTCCAGACTGAGGTGGTCTCAGATGGATACGAGCAACTTGCTGGGAACTGCAGCAAAGGTGACTCCTGTTATGTTTTAGTAAAGACACTGGAGGCATTTTGCCCCTGTCCTGGAGATGTGTGGAACTTTGAACTTGAAAGAGATAATTTAGGGTATATGGAGGAAGAAATTTCTAAGCAGTAAAGCAATCAAGATGTGACTTGGGTGCTGTTAAAAGCATTCCATTTTAAAAGGGAAACAGTACATAAAAGTTCAGAAAATTTGCAACCTGACAATGCAGTAGAAAAGAAAAACCCATTTTTTGAGGAGAAATTCAAGCTGGCTGGAGAAATTTGCATAAGTAACAAGGAGCCAAATGTTCATCCCCAAGACAATGGGGAAAATGTCACCAGGGCATGTTATAGGTCTTCATGGCAGCCCCTCCCATTACAGACCCGGAAGCCTAGGAGGGAAAAATGGTTTTGTGGGCCAGGTCCAGGGTCTCCATGCTGTGTGGAGCCTAGGGACTTGGTGCCCTTCATCCCAGCTGCTCCAGCCGTTGTTAAAAGGGGCAAAGGTACAGCTTGGCTCATGGTTTCAGAGGGTACAAGCCACAAACCTTGGCAGCTTCCACGTGGTGTTGAGCCTATGGGTACACAGAAGTCAAGAATTGAGGTTTGGGAACCTCCACCTAGATTTCAGCAGATGTATAGAAACGCCTGGATGCCCAGGCAACAGTTTGCTGCAGGGGCAGGGCCCTCATGGAGAACCTCTGCTAGGGCAGTGCAGAAGGGAAATGTGGGGTCGAAGCCCCAACACAGAGTCCCTATTGGGGCACCCCCACGTGGAGCTGTGATAACAGGGTCACCACATTCCAGACCCCAGAATGGTAGGTCCACCAACAGTTTGCACCATGCACCTGGAAAAGCCAGAGAAACTCAACACCAGCATGTGAAAGCACCCAGGAAGGGAGATATACCCTATAAAGCCAAAGGGGCACAGCTGCCCAAGACTATGGGAACTCACCTCTTGCATCAGTATGACCTTGATGTGAGACATGGAGTCAAAGGATATCATTTTGGAACTTTAGAATTTGACTGCCCCAATGGATTTCAGACTTCCATGGGCCCTGTAACCCCTTTGTTTTGGCCAATTTCTCCCATTTGGAATGGCTGCATTTACCCGCATTGTATCTAGGAAGTAACTAGCTTGCTTTTGATTTTACAGGCTCATAGGTGAAAGGGATTTTCCTCATTTCAGATGAGACTTTGGACTGTGGAGTTTTGGGTTAATGTTGAAATAAGTTAAGACTTTGGGGGAGTGTTGGGAAGGCATGATTGGTTTTGAAACATGAGGACATGAGATTCAGAGGGGCCAGGGGCAGAAGGATATGGTTTGGCTCTGTGTCCCCACCCAAATCTCATTTTGAATTGTACTCCCAAAATTCCCACATATTGTGGGAGGGACCTGATGGTAAATAATTTGAATCACGGGGGTGGGCTTCCCCCATACCGTTTTCATGGTAGTGAATAAGTCTCAGGAGATCTGATGGTCTTATCAGGGGTTTCCTCTTTTGCATCTTCCTCATCTTCTCTTGCTACCACCATATAAGAAGTGCCTTTCACCTCCCGCCATGATTCTGAGGCCTCTCCAGCCATGTGGAACTGTAAGTCCAATTAAACCTCTTTTTCTTCCCAGTCTCAGGTATGTCTTTATCAGCAGCATGAAAATGGACTAATATACTCACAAACATACATTTTAAAAACTAAACAGAATATTGTCAAAGTAAATATTGTACTCAAGAAATAATACTTGGTGACTAAGTTTGGTTTACTCCAGGAATACAAGGTTGGTGCAACAATAGAAAATGTATTGATACAATTTATAACATTAAAAGAATACAGAAGAAAAGTCATGTGATCTCCATAGATGTAGAAAAATCATTTTTAAAAATTCAACAATTATTTATAATAATATTTGTAAAAAGCCTCTCAGAAAAGAGGATGTCTTTAATCTGATAAAATATTCTGTGATAAACCTACAGCAAACATATGCTTAATAGCAAAATATTAAAATAAGCTTCTTCTGATATCAGAAAAATATCAAATTTAGTGGATGATCTAGTAGACTATACACAAAGACAAAAAGGAAAATAATTAACATTGGAAATTAAGAAACAAAAATATCCTGTTTCACAGATGAATGACAAACTGCCATTTGAGAGAAAGTAAAAATACTGTGTTCCTTCTAATTCTTGTCTATTCTCTCATATCTTTGTGTGCTAAGAATGTACACATAAAAATCTTAAGAAATTTTCTAATAATCTATCTAAAAAGAGAATTAAGCAGGTTTGCTAAACATAAGATTAACAAACATAAGCCAATTGCACTTTATATACCAGTAACAAACACAAAATATAATTTTTAAAAGATTCAATTTAAGATAACAAAAAATAAGATATACAAAAGTCTAACACATGTATACATGGGTGAATTTATAAAATGGAAAGCTCTAAAGGAGATCAAATAAGTGAAAGAGCTAGTTATGTTCATAGATAGGAAAAAAATATTTTAAAGATGGCAATTCTCCCCAAATTAATCTCTAGATTTAGTATGGTTCCAATTGGAATCCCAAGTAGGATTTAGGTGGAACTTGGCAAGTAATTCTAAAATTAGAATTAATTAGGAATAAGGAATGGTGAATGGCCAAGAATAATCAAGATGCTACTAAATAAACTAGTCCTACCATATATCAAGAATTTTTATAAAATTCTAGTAATAAAGACAGAGTGGTGGTGATGCAGAGATACACATGGAGCAGAACAATATGAAGCCCAGACCCAGAATTCTACATATATAACGATTTGGTCTTAGAGCTTCAATGTATCTCATGGGGGGAAAGAATGAATTACTCATCAGATACCAGAATAATTGGCTCTTCATTGGAAAAAAATAATTTGTAGTCTCACTTCATATCATTCCCTCAAATCAGTTTCAATTGGATAATGTGACAAGTAAAATTTTAATTTTTATATGAAATACAGTAATATAACCATAATATAAAAGCAAAGATCTCTTAAACAAGACACACAGAAATGCACATTTAAAGAAAAGGATCGGCCGGGCGCGGTGGCTCAAGCCTGTAATCCCAGCACTTTGGGAGGCTGAGGTGGGCGGATCACGAGGTCAGGAGATCGAGACCATCCTGGCTAACACGGTGAAACCCCGTCTCTACTAAAAAATACAAAAAAAACTAGCCGGGCAAGGTGGCGGGCGCCTGTAATCCCAGCTGCTCAGGAGGCTGAGGCAGGAGAATGGCTTAAACCCGGGAGGCGGAGCTTGCAGTGAGCTGAGATCCGGCCACTGCACTCCAGCCTGGGCGACAGAGCGAGACTTCGTCTCAAAAAAATAAAAAAATAAAAAAAAATAAAGAAAAGGATCAACAAATTCTACCACCTAAAAATTAAGAATTTCTATTTATTAAAAAAAAAAGGATATGAAAAAGCCACTCACAAACTGAGTAAAATATTGGAACACAAAAATACAACAAAGGATGTGATTCCAAAATATGGAATGCAAATATAGATATATTTATAAATATTTTACATTTGTAAAATATAAATAAGCTTTCATAGAAGAAAAATCATGCCTTTCCCATTAACATGCAAAAAAAGATCGACACCCTTAATAGTCGGAAAACACTGATTTGAAATCTCAAAATAACATTTTACACACAACAGGTTGGTAATAATAATAAAGTCCTACAATACCAAATTTTAGCTGGAACATGAAGCAATGTTGTCCCTTATACACTACTGGTTGGGTTACTAAACAGTGTGGTTATTATAGAAACACACATGGAGTTATTTCTGAAGCTGAAGATGTTCTTCTCCTATAACCCAGCTATTGCTCTCCTAGGTAAGGACTTCAGAGACACTTACACACGTGCTCCCAGCTGACATTGCTTGTAACAGCAAAAAATTAGAAACCATCTAAATGTCCATCAACAGTAAAATGCATAAGTCAACTATTGTATATTCATAAATGGTACAGATGCAGTAGTGAAAAACGAATGCACTTTACCTATATATATCAATGTAAATGAGTCTCAAAATTCAATGCTGAACAACAAAAGCAAGTAATAGAATCTATTCTGTATGAGTTCACTTATACAACAAGTTAAAATTGCCGAATTAAAAATCATATTGCTTAGGAATACATAAATATATGATAATATGTTAAAGAAAAATTAGAGAAGAGTGGTTTGTTTTTGGAAGGGAGGAAAGAGATACATATATCAAAGGGCACATGGGAAGTTCAAAGGCACTGAGATTGTTCTTGTTCTTACGCTGGGAGAAAGTGTGTTCATTTTATTATTATTTATTACTATCTTTAAAATTATATTGATGCATTTTACATGTATACATTATATCTATATGGTAGTCTCACATTTTTAAAAAAAATGCAAAAGGAAATGGATGACTTGTGGAGATCACAATATATTCCAATTGGAAAAATGAGCAAAATCAACTCTTTCAATGTGATATAAATAGGTATTTAGGGATTTGGTATTTAAAAAATAAAAATCCAGTGTTAACATTATACACGGATTCAAGAAGGGCTCATCAGCTTCCATGGATGGTCCTCCATGTGCCATGCTTTCTGGCAATAAAACTATTAATTGTATTATTCAGGATCTTCTGGTTTTAAGTGTTCACAACACAAAAACCTAACTGTCTTAAGCTAAATAGTAAAATATAACTCTTTGGTTCTATATGGTAGAAGCCTGATCTCTGGCTGACTATACTACCCTTACCTACTTTTCCCACTATCTCATGACTCTTCCAATAAATACCAATTTTGCTTAAGAAAGATAGGTTTTACATTTCTAACAATGCCAAAATTATCCTAAATAATACAATTCTTAATTTTACTTTGAACAAAAGACTCTTGCTGTCTTTTGCCTCTGTTTAACTCTATGTGCCTATTGTCTTCTTTTATGTCAACGTCCTCTATAAGGCAAGAACATTGTTGATGACTACTCCAGGACTTCATATTTACAAGCTTCATCACATATAGAATAGAAACATGTTCCCTGAAAAACATGTTTAAAAATCTAAAGGAAGTCTTCTGATTGGCCCAACCTAAGTCAGGTGCCCATGCCTGGGCTAATCACTCTAAGCAGAGGGACAGGATCTGTAAGACGATAATGGCACCAAGTCAAGCCCCATTGATTTAATGAGGGAAGCATCCTTCTCATCCTTCATTGTTCAGCTTGAATATCACCTTCTCTAAAATGTCTCTTCTAACTACACTATCTAAAGTGGGTGCCCTACTCTCACCTCTCTCATAGCACTCTCTTTATGTCTTTTTCAGCATGCGCCACAATATGCTATTTTATTGTATTTGCTTGTTAACCTGATGTGGTAGGCAAAATAATGGCCCCCAAAAGATGTTCATGCTCTAACCCCCTGCACCTGTGAATATGTTATCTTACATGGCAAAAAAGAGACTTTGCAAATGTGAGTAAGGATATTGGATTTTGAGATGGGGAGATCATCATGGTGAGTCCAATCTCATCACATGAGTCTTTAAAGGCAGACCTTTCTCAGCTATTCTCAGGGAGAGATGTGATGACAAAAGAATAAGGATCACAGAGATGTGACACAAGAAGGATTTGCCCTGCCATTTCTGGCTTTGATAATGGAGGAAGTGAACCATTAGCCAACGTAGCCTCTAAAAGCTGGCAAAAGCAAAATAAGTGAATGAATTTGGCCCTATTTCTCTCTTCTTTTCTGGAGGAAGAAATGAATTCTTTTGTCCAGAGAGAAACATGCTTTTATTTTATACAAGTGTTACCCTGTTGGATTTCTGACCTACAGAATTGTAAGATAATAAACGTGTGGTTGCAAGCCACTAAACCCCTGGCAATTTGTTACAGTGGCAATATGAAACTGCTACCTCTGGCTATCATCTTTTACAGAAGGTAATCTTCAAGTAAGAGGGAATATGCCTGTCTTTTTCATTGTATCTCCAATTTATAGCACAATGCCTAGCTATTTGACAATTCAACTTATTTGTTGAATGAATAAGTAGACAAACAAATGAACTAGGACACTTGTGACTTATATCCAAAAGTTCATATTGCAGTCTTCATATGAAGTGTTCATCTTCCCTTTTCCGGAGTCACAAATGTAGAGAATCAAATAGAAAATGAAGCAGATGATCTCACGTTTCTCTCTATGGGTCAGAAGGGAAAACTTTAGCTGAGAGAAGGTGAAAAATGAGCCCTCTTCTGCAAAGCAAGAAGAATTATGCGAAGCCAAGAGAACAATCAAATACGCTAGCAAATCATAGAACTGAGACAGCACTTACTCTCTATTTGAGCCTTTAGATGGAATGTGTTTTCAGCCAGCTGACATTTCCTACTCAATTTCCAGAAAGATCCTACTGTCAGAAGTTTGGTAAAATACTGGGTCATGCACATCCACTCCAAAATGGCTTCTTTTCTGGTGAAGTTAGATTTTATGATTTACACCCATTAATGGGAACTAGTAACTTTTCCAGAAGAAAAATGATAGCATATTCTGAAGAATGTATCCTTTTCCAGGTAATTTGTTTTTGAATAGAAAGTTCAAATTATTCATCAGATAATTCAATCTGTCTCCACAGGTTCAGTAATAGAATACCTTTAGAAATCAGAACCAACCAGTTAAAACTGGCAGCTCTCTTCACCTGGAATAATAAGATAAGAGTTGTACCAGAAAATTAGCAAGTCCCTACAAGGAAAGGGTTAAGCAATATCATCTGAGACAGACTTAGAACCACTGAAATACTATAAAGTATAGGCAACAGAAAATATTGTCAGAGGGATAAAAGAATGATCCTTGACTATTTTCCTACAAAAGTTGTGCTTCTACACCATATTCTTGACCAAACCTAATGCATACATACATACAAAATGTATGTATATGTGTGTGCATGTGTGTGTGATTTTATATAGATAGATAGATAGATAGATAGATAGATAGATAGACAGACAGACAGACAGACAGACAGACATGCAGTAGCTCACTTTTTTTTTACTCAAACATTTATTATGGAATGGCTTTGCATTGGTGGTTCAGCCAAGTCAGATTCCAGGATAGAGAAACCCTATCTTTGCACAGAGTCCAGGAGCATCCACTGGCAGTAAACCAATATCCTCATTTGCAGATGAACCGCACATGTAACTAGAGTCTTTACTCTCACTTCCTTCCTCCCTTCCCCCCAACAAAACATTCCTAAATCCTTGAATTTCTGTTTTTCTTCATAGTAACTATGAAGGAAATTATTTTGGAGGGAATTAAGTGGGCACAGGTGGTACTATAGCACATACTAGCTCCCAGCATAACATCTGCTTCAGATTCTTCAAAGCTTCTTATTTTTACGACAGTCTTCTTCGTCTTTTCTCTCTTTTTTTGTCATTTTGTGAGGGTTTTTTTTTCTCCTATTTTAAGTCTCTGGAAGACAGTGGAAATGGAGGCAGAGGACAGAGGAATTTCCATATGCTTCATCAGATGATAGCATGTAGTTATATCTGTTGGTATATGATGCCAAAGTGCTCAAACTTTCTACACCAGCACTGTCCAAGAGAGCTTTCAATGATGGAAATGTCCTACATCTTCCACAGGTCTGTCCAATACAGTAGCCACTAGCCTCATGAGTCTGTTGAGCCCTTAAATTGTGGCTAATCTACGGACTAATAGCATTTTTTATTTTGTTTGAAAATAACGTAATTTCAAATAGCCACTCATGTCTAGTAGCCAACATATTGGGCAGCAGCGTTCCAGACACTTGAACATTACAATTCCAGTTCACTTGTTTCTATACTTTGCATTCTATTCAAATTATTTATGATAAAATCCTTGAACCTTAAAGTTTGCACCTCAAAAGGGAACATTAATGTGTTTTAAGAATAATCACCCTCTCTCTCTCTTTCTGTTCACTCTACCTTGCTTCTGCTAAACGCTTATTCTTTTCCTACAGTCATATACAATTAATTACAGACACCCCTGGAAGACAAGATATCACCAAGAAAGAGACATCTGTCATTTCTATTTGATGTTTGCTTATGAAACAAAAATATGAGTGAATAGAAATGGGAAAAATGTGTGATGGCTAGTCTCATAACATTTTCAAATGTAAATATTAGGGTAAGTTTATAAATACGGTGTCATGTCTACATGCAGAGGCATATACTTCCACAATGACAATGTTTTGCCCAAAGTGAACTGTGTGATGAAGTGTTATAATTAAAAGAGCAGGCAAAGTCAAACAGCATTGGAGATTTTTGAGAGGTTTAACAACTTTGGAGTTCTGTGAAACATTTTTTTCTCTCAAGGGATATTTTTTCCCTTTAGCCATTATTGGTCAAATGAATGTTGATAAATAACTTGCTTTTATTTCTAAGTGGAAGACTGAACTGTGTGAGTAATAAAGCCTATTAGACAGACTTGCTGGCTGTCTTTCTGTCATAGAGCTAAATATAGTGATGCAGCATTCCAAATCCCACCAGATCCAAAACTTTCCATCAAAAGTTAAGGTTTGGTTTCTAAACTTAGTAGCCATAATTTCTCAAATGTGACCACTAACAAGAACAACTTTATTACAACAAAATTTTTCTTAGAGGAACATAAGAACTAGCATGCTGTTCCAGTGGTCCCTTCCTATCAAATGCTGTCTCCAACAGCAAATAGTGACATGAAGGGCAAAGCTGCTTGGAATCATGGCAAATATTTGCCATGATCCTTTAGAAGGTGGGCCATAATCTTAATATCCTTTTTAGTAATCTTCTGGTTCCCTAAGGAAGCAGATGTGACATAAGTATGGATGCACATGGTTTATTTGGGAGGTGCAGGGACATTAGTTTGCCAGCAGGCAGGTAATACAGAGAAGGGAAGGCGACAAATAGGTGCATCATTAAGCTAGCTACTACAGTGAGTAACTGAAGCTTCATGCCAGAGATTAAGCAGGATACACTGTAAAATACTGGTTGAGGGAACGGGGATATTTTTACCCTTATAGCTGCTAGTTATTGGTTAAAGAATGCCCACAAATGGTACAAGAATTGCAGACATTATCACCTGGATGAAGTGGATTCTGTAAAGCCAAGGGCAGCCCTCTGACAAAGACGCAGGTGCTAACAATCAGAAGCAAGACTGGCATGCACCAATATGGTGAGCTGTTCCAAGGGCATATGGACAGGGCATTGACAGAAACTGCTGCATAAATATTATATGAGATGGAATCCTTCTTAGGATAAAGAATAATAATTTTATAGCATTCTCTCGTTATTCCAAACATTCCATTTTCTAGCTGTAAAAGGAAGTCTACACTTTGAGAGGGTGAGGTGGGTGATCACTTGAGGTCAGGAGTTCGAGAGCAGCCTGCCCAACATGGTAAAACCCCATCTTTACTGAAAATACAAAATTAGTTGGGCATGGTGGTATGAGTCTGTAATCCCAGCTACTTGGGAGGCCAAGGCACAAGAATCCCTTGAACCTGGGAGGCGGAGGTTGCAGTGAGCTGAGATCCCGGAGCCTGGGTAACAGGGCAAAACTCCATCTCAAAAAGAAAAAAAGAGGGAGAAGTCTAGAATTTGGTAAATTTTGCCATCTTTAGTTCAGGATTGAATAAATTTTAATAATGACATCCCTACACATCTAAAATTAAGAAGGACTAGTCTTTTGGTTTCATACAAAAGCCACTCTGTCTTTGATCATTTCAGTTACACAATTTTCCTAACTCACTTAAATTTTTCTTTATATAGAATTATCTGAATTTCTGAAATATGCCAGGTTTGGAGCCACAGACAGATGTGTCCGTATAGAAAAGGCACAGAATTCTATGAAACTCCACTTGTAGATCTCCCAAATTTATGAGACATATCACAAAAAAGAAAGGGAAGAGCATAGAGCTTTCATCTAAGTTGTGTGTATATGCTAAGTTAGTGTAGTTGAAACTTGAAATGATTAAACAGGAAAACCCCACATGGCTTCATTCGTGCACATGAAAAATTATAATAGAATCTACCTGTTATGTGTCATACGCAAATGAGAAGTTTCTTTCTCTCCCTCTCAGAGAAATCCAGGACTTTATATAATATACAAGGTAAATGCTATAAATCAGACCACCCAAGCCCTCCCCATGAAACTGATGCAGATTTGGTGGAGGGTGGCTCGTGACGGTGAGGTATGGAGGGAAGAGGAGAGGAGCTGGGCTGAGCTCAGGGCAGTTTCCATGAAGACCACCCACAGAATGGCAGAGCAGAAAAGATGGGTATAAACAGGAGTCAGAAAACAGAGCCAAAATAAGGATGATGAGACAAAACCAGGCATCCAGCTAGACACAGGCATTACTGGAGGCACAGTCAGGAACACAGGAAAGGAAGAAGCCAGAGGAAGGAATTTCCTGAGGAACAAGAAGGCAAAGAAGGGTAGAAGGGGAAAGAACTAGGAAGGGTACATTCTGAGGAGAGTGGCTCAAAGTGGTCCAGGGTCTCCCCTGGGAATGCTGGCAGCCATCAGGGGTATCAGGGGTTCATGGGACCTTGGTACATCCTTCGAGCCAGAGTCTGTTCGAGAACTCCACTGAGAAGAAGACATTGGCATATGTGTAAACAGCCATTTACACAGCAAGGCTTATTTACTTTGTAGTTACTTACTTATAACTGTCATATGACTTAATGTAAGTTTAGACTTTTGTTCATTCGGCTAATAATTTTAAAATGTTTATTGACCAATATAATACATATTTATTGTAGAGAGTGTAGAGCATGTGAAAAAAGCAAAGAAGAAAATTTGTCTCTAACAATCCACCTTCTCAGAAATGCTTATATGTATTCTGTAGTTTCAACAAAAAACAATATCATACCTACTGTTTTATACTTTTTAACTTCCTATTTCAGAACGTATTTCCACTGAATCAACACTTTGTACATTTGTGAGAAAGACTTCTAAGAATATGTATTTGTAGAGGCAAAAATATCACCACCACCACCACCACATCATACACAAAACATACGAAGGAGCAAAATGTTGGTTTGTGTTGGGAAACTCACTTCTCACACTTCAGTGGTACCATGTAGCCCACACTGTTAACACTTTAGTGTATGTGTCAGTCAGTGTCCCAGCAGGACACAGACTGCACACTCAAATGAGAACCATTTGAGGAGGATTTAGTAAATGGTGTAGGGAAACTGTCAGTAGCCAGCAAGTGGCAACAGCAGAGCTACTATCACCTCTAGACCTGAAGAGCGGAGAGGAAGGAGCAGTTACAGAACATGGGAGAATAGTCCCATGAGGTGACTACCTTGGTAGAAGCTGTAATCTGAGTCAAAGGACATAGCCAGTCCAAGGTAAGCCTGCAGGAAAGGAGCCTAGAGAAAATATTCACCAATCCTCCTCTTCTCTTCCTTTGACCTTGACCAGTGCTTCCACTCACCGTTGCTGAACCCACCCAGAAATCAGAGGTCAAGGAAGTCTTTTGATATAGCCCACACAGGCAAGAAGCTGGACTATATCATTCCTTTAACTATGTATTTATTCAATAAAGATATTAAAACATCACATTAATATTAACAAAAAATTGGGGTAGGAGGATAACCTTAATATCCAGTGACAGTGGATTGTTAAACAAATTTTGGTACAATAAAAGATGGGATTCTTTGCAGGTAGTAAAAAATATGTATTATCCATAACCATGTCAGTTCTCTTTTTCATTTTAGTCTGCTGACATAGTCACATTTGGAAGGAATTAAGATTGTAAGGAATTGAACCATGAGTCTACAGGTGGAAAATATTTCATTCAAACGAGTGTGGGTAATTTTCTAAGTGTCTGTCCCAATTCCTTTCTACTCCTGTGTTCGAAAAAAAAGAAAAAAAAAATCACTGCAGTTTGGACCAGAGTTCTGGTTTAATTTGTACTTCCTCCTTTTTTTCCATGACAGTCAACATACAAGTTTTGGTATCAAAGATGTTTTAGCACAAACTTTAAGAAACAATTAGTCAAAACAGACATAGGCTTAAGCGTATCTTACAGAATAAAGATAAAATGCAGCTTTCCCTGTTTCCATTGACTTTATCTAGCCAGTTACTTTCTTCCTCCTACTTTATATATTTTATCAAGTTTTCTTTACAGTCAACAGCTGACATAAGGTTTCAAATTATTAGCCACGTCTTACTACAATAGCAGAGTGTACACAGCACACATAAAACAATATCCCTGCAGCTGCACAAATGAGAATAACATTGACCTCACTTAACCAGGTTGCTTTTCAGTGAGAATAAACGATGTATCCCTCTAGTCTAGGTCAGAATGACCTTGACAAGTTTCTAAGCAAAAACCGCTTCCAGTGGTTTTTTGTACCCATCAGCCATGTTACTTTTCTAACTAGAAATATTTCTGGAAAGCCACAGAGATTAAACTCTTTATCTAAATCATGAAACATTTTAGTTGTTGCATTTTACATTGCAAAAAGGTAGATTAATGCCTTCTACGGAGCTAAGCACAGTGGCTCACACCCGTAATCCCAGCACTTTGGGAGGCCGAGGCAGGCAGATCACAAGGTCAGGAGTTCGAGACCAGCCTGGCCAACATGGTGAAACCCTGTCTCTACTAAAAATACAAAAATTAGCTGGGCATGGTGGTGGGCGCCTGTAGTCCCAGCTACTCGGGAGGCTGAGGCAGAAGAATCGCTTGAACCCGGGAGGCAAAGGTTGCAGTGAGTCAAGATCACACCACTGCACTCCAGCCTGGGTGACAAAGCGAGATTCCATTAAAAAAAAAAAAAAGCCGTCTACCAATGATTTGAATAATCAACATTACACTATAACAAAGTATATGAGTTAGTATGTTTGTACTGACATAAATGCCCTTCTTCTATGCTAACTCATTTTATTTAGGGTCATACACATGAGAAAAGATAATTTGCAATAAAAATAAATATGATATTCACTATTGTTAACAATCTCAGAAAAATTGGCATTTCTTTTTTATGTCATATATATCATACTCCTTCAACTGACAATTCAACTGATATAAAACTGAAGGTTTTATTCTCCCAAGAGAAGAGAGAAGTAAAATGTTCCTGGGAAAATAGTATGTTTATTGTGGTAGGTGCTTCTGTTTTCTTACCCTAGTGAAATGCTCTGACAAATTTCCCTCTGCAAGCAAAAATTGACATTAGGTATACAAAACCCAGGTAATTGTGATTGAAAATCATCCCTCCTTATATATTAAGGTGCTGTTTGTGGGTTATTCAAAAAGTGAGTTTACAGAGATACTTTTAAGAAATGAATTTTATTACAAGGCAAGGAATCATTGTAAATATTTAAACAACAAATTGATACTTTTCAACATTACGCCCTAACCAATTCAAGTATCTCTCTTAGTCTGGGACAAGCATTTTGCCAGTAGTCGAATAAAATAATGACTCCTTAGAAAGCACTAACAGGCTGCCATTTATGTAGCACCATAGTTACTGGAAAACTTTGTTCCCTGTTTTGCTGCCCTTGACATATCTTCCTTGAAAGTTCAAAAATTGTCAATAGGCTTTACTTTTAGTTAAATTTTATGAAACACATTTCATCCATAGATGTGGGGGATTGGGGAATCACATGTTTAGGACTGTGGCCACTTCAAACTAAGGGGACGCCAAATCACAAACAGTCATGCAGCTGATCCACTTTGCAATGTTGTCACACTTGCCTAACAAAATATTGTACTACCAACACAATCGTCCTATTCTGCACTGGTAATTAACCTTGTAAAGTTATTTTAAACAAGCCTCATGCATATGTCATAAAGCAAATGACGAATGAAATGTTCAGATATGATTACAAAAGCTATTTTCCTTTAGGATTTAATTCCTTTCCAGGCGGAGCTTCTGTTAAGTAACATTTTATAGATCCATAATGCTGGAAAGAATTTTAAAGACTCCACATACCCCTTGTGGTTTTGTTTTCTTTGTTTTGGTTGAGGCCCAGGGCCATGATATGATTTGCCCAAGGTCACACAGCCAGTTTGTGATGGAATCAGTAATAGATTCTTCTGACCTTGAAGTTAATACTCTTTACTCTGGTCTTTGTCATAGTGTATTAAGCATATGGCCCAACCCGAGAAGAGGAAACATTTGGCCTTTTGGATTAAAAACAAGCATATGTATTTGCTTCTGAAAAATGTCCAAGATTCACTCTTGTTCTACTTCATTTTTCCATTTTCTTTTGCTGCCATGTCCACTAGACCTTGTCTAGGAACTTTCCCATTTCCCCAAACTCACTAAAACCTCCAAAATTCCTTTCATCTCACCTAATACATTTTGACTTGGTCCATGTACTTCAATCATATCATTTATGCTACCTTAGTCATTTGTTCTCCATTCCACTAGGTGGAAGTGATTTTAAAAAATTGTTTACCCATGGAAAAGGGCATGTGGAGATGTGTTCCAAACAGGCAAATCATGAGATATAGAATTTCCAGTCAAGAAGCTGAATACACACAGGTTATCAAGTTTATAAATGCATGTAGGGGAATAGCAAACTGAAAGTAAATGGAAAGACAGAGACTGTTATTACCATTAAGCTTGTCACCTATTAATTTTTAAGGTCTGGAATTATAATTATCAGGGTTAACATGTTTAACCACATTGTCTTCCCTTTGACCCTAATATTGCTACTCCACAATTAATGTAATTGTGGCAAGGATGAATAAATATCACCCAGATATTCACTTAACTACTGTCTTTAGCTATCATTCTCATGCTCCAGTTCTAAAACTTAGAAACTCAGCCTCAAACCATAAATCATTAGTGATAAAATTAATGTAACCTTTCTTTGTTCTTATCTCACACAGCAACTCCTCCTGATCCTGAAATGTACTTAAAGTGGGAAAAAATAAATAATTATAAAGAACATGTATTTCACAGGTTATTATGTTATGATGTAAAGAAAATAGAGATAGATAAAAAGACAAAATTGGCATGATTTTCACAATGATTGAGAGCTTCTAAATTTATTTCCCTAGTGTTAGTTTTGGGGCTTTAGCACTTTGTGAAGATGCACCAGGCAGCTGGTACATTCCGTTTCCTACTCCAGTTTTACTCAGATAGCTGCAAGTGAATATGAGTGTCAAATAAATGCACCATAGGATAAATATTCACTTTTTCTCTTGACCACAGTTGGCCACAAATAAGCAGATGAATGGAAAGAGATCATGCAACAGAAGTAGAGAGGGTAATTTTATTTCTCTCCTTGATCATCTCTGAAGTAGTACAGTAGCCCGTTATTCCCTTGACTTTACTTTTACAAATTCTAAGTAAATTTGCTTTTATACCCACAGACACACATGCAGATACACCCACATATTTTCTCAAATGAAAGCACTTTAGGAAACAGGCCCTTTTGTGTTATTTTCACCTTTTTCTGTGTTATTTATGTTTTATAATTCATATCTGTGTGGCCAGAGGAGCTTGAGCGTAACAGCATTGTAGACAGATGCTGTCATTGTTCTTCCCATATACTCTCAAGCATTCCCAGCTACCCATGGGAAGACTGCTTACTGTAAACACCTGTGACTTTCTGCCTGGCGGCTCTTTTCCAGTCATGGGACTATACTCCACCCATGTTCAGGTCAAGCCAGAAGTGTCAGAAACTTAATAACCCTGGAAGCAGCTCTCAACTGCTGCTTCCAGTTGGAAACCAATTATAGAGGATGACTCCTTCACTCGTCAGTTGAGATAACTCTAAAGCATGTTCTGCACTGTCGTTCAAAGTTTCCCAGCATGTCCATGCTCCAGTTGCCTGCAGTGATCAACTTACTCAATAACTAATTTATTATTGACTTCCTTCCCTTCCCTGTTTCACTTCTTCACAAACCTACTGGTGTTTACTGGAATCAACTTACAAATATACTTCTTGCATTTGAATCCTTCCTTGTCTCAGATCTGGCTTCTGGAAGAATGCAGCCTGAAACAACCATAGTGGTTAAGAGTATAGGCTCTGGACCCATTTCCAACTCTAACTATACCACATCCTACTTGAACAATTATGAGCAAGATATGCAATTTTCAGTTTCCTGAGCTTTAAATTAAGAGTAAGGGCAATAAGATTATTGAGAAGATTAGTTGAGGAAATATAGATAACGTGTTTATCACAGTAAATAGTACATAGTAAGCACGTTGACTATTTGTTCTGGTTTTCTATTGCTGTATGACAAATTAGCCCAAAACTTAATGGCTTAAAAGAACCATTTTATTTTGTTCATGATTTTGTGGAAAGGATTCTACTGGGTGGCTTTCTCTTGGAGTCTGTCTGTCATGCAGGTATAATTGGAAAGAGGACAGAAGTCATCTCAAGTGGGTGCTACATCCTGGATGGCTCAATCGCAAGGCAGGCACTTCATTCTGGGGCTGTCAATCTCTACACATGGCATTTTCCATGCCATTTGACTTCTCACAGCATGGAGGCTAAATTCTGAGAAGGAGTAGCCCAAAAGTGAAAGTTCTGAGAGACTCAGGTGGAAACTGCCACCTTTCCTCAGCTAGTTAGAAGTCATACAACTTCACTTACACAACATTCTGTTGTTTACAGCTGAAACTTGAAGGCCAGCCTAGATTCATGGAGAAGGGAATTGGACCTCAGAACCTAATTGGAAGAATGTCCAAGAACTTGTAGCCATTATAATCTGCTATATTATTATTATTATTACCATTTATTGTGGCCAGCTTGTTCTAGCTGTGAAAGTTCATCAAATGTTTGTTGAATTAACGCAATTGTGTATACATCACCCCATCATCAATCCCATTCCAGTCAGTTGCCAAGTCTTATCTTTTCTAGTCACAAATGTTCCTAATGTATACACAATGTCTCTAGATATGTTCAATTTTCTCCCTTGTTATTGGCCCAAACCTTGTGATTTGTGCCTGCATTATTTTTCACCTGCACTCTTATTATACGCGCTAACTAGTCTCCTGATTTCTACCTTGTCTTTGGTCCAGTTCATCTTAAACTTGATTACCAGATTAATCTTCTTAGGGATCAACCCTAATCAGGTTTTAATTTTCCCATGGCTTTTCATTGCCTGCTTAATAAAATCCAAACTCCATGGCTTGGAACTCAATGTGCAATCCAGCTTTCCAGAATCAACTTCAATTATTCCATTTCTTGAACTCTTTGTTTCAGCATACTAGACAACACATTTTTCTCTATAGTTACATAAGGATCTCACTCATTTGTGTCTTTGACCCTAAATGTGTCACTTCACTCATACCTCATCAAAACCTGTGAAGTATGCATCATTACCTCTTTTACAAATCAATGTAACATGAATTAATGTACCAGTACCACCATTTCCTTTTACAGATGAAGATTGTAAAATTAAAAAAAATCAAGGATGACAATAATAGTAATTAATACTTCTATTAGAACAGATGTTGTTACATAAGTGTTTTACGTATATTAACTTGCTCAATCCTCATGACAACACCATGAAGCATATATTATTGTTTCATTTTATACTAAGTATAAACTTGCAACTACTTAATAGATTGAACTGACCAGTCTGTCTTGCTATCTTCCAGTATCCACACCAAACACAGATAAATGTTTGATAAACAATAGTATATTATAAATACAATAGCCAATTTTTTTTGTTTGTTTGATTGTCTTGTTTTTAGAAAAGAAATCACTAAGGGGCTAGAAACAAGAAGGACCTAAGAGCCTTAATGTCAAGTCAGTGTCATTACCAACTCAGGAAGTATCAGAACTCACTTGGTAATAGGACACATAGCCTTGAACACATACAAGTTGAGGAACTGGAACGCAGAACTCTAAAAATGGTTTATTTGGGGAAAAAGAGATTAGAAAATTTCCATTTACTAATCCAATAGGAAGTTTGTCATCTGCTCAGAGTCCCCAATGGGAAAAAAATTCCCCAAAGAGGAATTATTACTTCAAGGCTATGCTACATGCAGGTATGAGGTATAAATATAAATATAGATATCACAAACAGTGAAGAAATCCCAAAACAAGCAATCGATATAACTATTTGTCCTAAAGCAATAATGGCTTTAGGCCTGAACATCTGGCCTCTGGCATATAGGTCCCCGTGAATCTTTGATCAAATACTAAGTTGCACATGTTCAGGTGTTTAATCCAGGATTAAATCAGGATTAAACACCATGGGACTGAGCACAGAAAAACTACTCAGAAAAGAACTATTCTGTAACTCACACAGGACTGGGAAATGTTTCGGTTCTAACCAGTGAGGGTGGAAAGGCTTAACTGAGCATCCTAGGGATTCAGTAAAGATTCTAGAAAGTCTAACCCTTGGGAACAGGGTTATTTTAATCCTAGGCAAAATGCTACTCTAAATCTTTTCTCACAAATTTTAGAACAAGCTTTGAATGGATCGAGGTGACCTGCAGGTAAATTAACTACATTCTAGGGAGAAAAATAAAACCAACCAACCAACCAACCAAACAAACAAATCCTCAAGACTCCAGAATTAAGAGGACAAAATCCAAACATTCAAGAATGTTGGATTGACAATGTCCGGCATGCCATCAAAAAGTACTAGCCAGGTGAAGTAACAACATTTGACTCATAATTAGAAGAAAAATCGGACAATACACAGACTAAAATGAAATAAATAATGCAACTTACAGAGGGCTTTCAAATAACTAGTATGGATACATTCAAGGATTTAAAGGAAAAACATAAACACAATAGGGAAATGAATAGAGACTCTCAATAGAAAATTAGAAATTATAAAAGCAACCAGAGAGAAATGACTAATTGTTTCAGAGATCATCTATTTCTTGTCTACAATAGTATGTCCAAAAGATAACAGTAATAATTCCAAAGTGCTAAAGGAAAATAACTATCAACTTAAAATTCTATATGCAGATAAAGTAGTGTTAAAGTTTGAGTGCAAAATCATTTTCAGAAAATAAAGTTTACATCATGAAAATACCTACTAAGGGTCAGAACCTCATTATAAGCACTAGTAAATCATTTACTTCACCAAAAAAAGAAACTGAACTCAGAAGAAGCAGTAGAATAAAGGAAGTAATAGAGAACAAATAACTTAAACAATTAAATGTGGTTGACTGTAAATAAGCATTGGCTGTAAGAACAACAATAAAATAAATAATAATTATAGCAGTAACAATCATAATAATAGCTTAAGTGTGGAACAAAATATGAGAGGACCATACTTTGGAAGTCATGAGTGTGACTTAATTTAAAGGATTCTAAAAGTCCTTGTAAATTTAATGTTTGAGAGAAGCATAAAGATATTATCCTCAAACTTTAACAATTTTTTCTCATTGAAGTATAAACTCTAACCTTTTTTAAGAAATAATTTTTAAAACCTCTTGTTCAATAGACAAATTTAACCTTTTAAAGTCAGTTTTATATTTTTAAAATGTAAAAAATAAAATAAGATTTTAAAGGAGTAAGGAAACCAGCAAAGGTGGGGGAGAAAAAGCAAAAAGAATAACTAGAAATATAAAACATAAAATACAAGGAGAAATATGTCCACCTATAAGTAAGCTTCAATAAATATAAACAAAAAATACAAATATTGTCATATTGTTTATGAGAGACATACCTAAAACAAAATTATACCTAAAAGTTGTGGGATGGTTGCTTTGGGTATCAACTTGACTGGATGAAGGGATGCTCAGATAGCTGGCAAAGCATTATTTATTCTCCATGTTTCAGTAGGCACTGAACCCATCCCTCTACTGCTAGAAAGGAAACTCAGGTGGTTTTACCTTCGATTAGAATGATTGCACTGTCCCAGGTGCGTCTGTGAGGGTGTTTCCAGAAGAGATTGGCATATGAGTCCCTGGACTCAGTGGGGAAGATTTGTCTCTAACATGGGCGAAACCATCCAAACAGCTGAGGGCCTAGATAAAGCAAAAAGGCAGAGAAAGGGTGAATTCTCACTTTCTCTTCCGAACCTGTGCACCCTTCTTCTCCTGCTCTTGGATGTCAGAACTCCAGGTTCTCTGACCTTTGGACTGCGGTGACTCCAGTTCTCAAGCCTTTGGACTCATAGTGAGAATTACACAATTGGCTTTCTTGGTTCTGAGGTGTCTGGACTTTGAATGAGCTATAGTATCAGCTTTCCTGGTTCTCCAGTTTGCAGACAGCCTATTGTGTGACTTCTTAGCCTCCATAATCAAGTGAGTCAATTTTCTAAATCCATTTTCAAAAGCTCTCTATATATTCTATCCGTTCTGTCTCTCTAGAGAACTCTGACTAAAACACGTGATAAATATTGAAGAAGGAAAAGATATGCTAGGAAAATACTGACCAAAATAAACTACTATAACAATGTTAGTATGAGCCCACTATACCAATATTACTATGAGATAGACTAGAGAATTATTAAGTGTGAAGAGAACTATTACATAATATTAAAAGAACAAGCACAGTTTACTGAGAAAGATAAGACTATCCTGATTCTCAACATACATAAGCAAAAATAGAAAGAATTCTAAGAAACTGACAAATCTTCAAACATACATGAAGATTGTTTACACACCTCTTTCAGAAACTCATAGGTCAGCCAGAGAAATTAAGAAACTTGTAAAGTTTACATATTAAGTGATGGAGTAAAGATGCAAGCCAGGCTATCTAAACCAAAACTTGACTCCCTGACAGAGATGCGTTTTGTTCCTTCCATCTCTGTATGCTCAAATCTTCAGAAGACAAGTTTCAGCTTAAATGTGTCCTTTGTGCACCCTTCCCTCTCATCTCTTTCCATAGCCATGAGGCATCTTGCCACTAATAATAACAATGGTTAACATGTTATATGTGGAGATTATACATTAATCTCCACAACTCTATAAGTAACGTTATTATTTCCATTCCACAGATGAATAAACTCATATACAATGAAGACAGCTCTTCACTCTGTTCATCAAAACCTATGCCCCCTATGCTACCTCTCTATAGCAAGTACTTTTCTGTTGGGCTTCACTTTTCCAGTAAGGTTCTTTACCCACAGTAGATGCCAAATAAATATATTTTAAAAGAATCATATTTTTGTTTTGTTAGATGTAATTTGCTTCAGTTTCCCAAGGAAAGGTGAAGATAGTCATGAAGTTGCAATCAGCATATTTTGACAGAGGAAGTAGATGTGAAAAGTAAACAATTTTTATTTGTGCTTAGCCACCATAATCACCCAAATAGCAGACTAGGCCACTTGCCAAATATGATGATTTAGTGGAAAATCTACACAGTATGTAAAGGAGGCATGGTTCCTGCCCTCCAGAAGTTTATATTTTCAGAGACAACTTCAGAAACAACTCTGGAAGACTTGAACGCCCCATATTACTCTGGCTAAAGATACCTATTCATCTTTTAAGGTAAAACAAATATAAATCATTTCATCCTTCCAACAACCCGGTTAGTTAGGTACTATTGCTTTCCACAGTTCCAGATGAGGAAACTAAAGAACAGAGCAATTAAGCAACTTGCTTAAAGTTACAAAGACAGTAGTTGTGGGAGGTGGAATTTTGACCCTGACAACCTAGCACCAGAAACTGCGCTCTTACACAATATCATCTCTAACAAGACTATACGTTTATGTGCATATCGAATCATTTTCAAAAGTAAAACCATAACTACACATAAGAATCCTGACCCCTGATGACCCCAAACAGCTGCAATTGGCAGTGGGTGAAATTCTTCTCATTAGTGGTGGTGTATATTCCCCTGACCTTCCATCATATATATCAGGTTTGGCTATGTGGTTTGTTTTGGCCAATGGAATGCAGGTAGATGAGACAGTGCACCAATTCAAGCCTAGACCTTGAAATGTTTCATGCATTTCCACTCATCTGTCTTGCACTTGCACCATTGTTATAAGAAGAACATGGCTTGGTTAACTACTGATCCAAAAAGTACAAAAGACTCCTCCCATCAGAAATGAACCTATCCGGCAGCTTGGAGCCAAGCCTGCCTAAGCCCAACCTAGATCAACCAAAATCTAGCTGACCCAGAGACACTGGATTAAATGATTTTAAGCAACTGAGCTAGAGTGGTTTGCTACACCGCATTCTTGCAGCAATAGCTAACTGATAAAGACTGGCAACAGGGGTTGTAGTACTGACTTTAGCATCAATGACTTTCACCTTCCTCTTCCTTTCTAACAATAGAAATTCCTGAGACAAGTGGGTGTGGGGTCCGAATTAGGAGAATAAATGTCAAAATCAGAAAAGATACATTTGGGAGTTTTCATTTTTTGCCATGTTGGCATTTTACTCACACATTAAAAGTCCCTGAAATATCGCTTGTTGGCTGTGCTGTCACGATCCATTCTATAGACATTTTGATGCACTTTATTACAAACTTTAAAATCATATTAGCAGCTGTTATTTTATATCACAATGGATTAATAAGATGCATTTTCACAAATAAGACACATTTTAGATAGTTATAAAAAAATTTCAGTGTGAAAATCTTATGCCAGGATTCCACATTTTAAATGACACATTTCCAAATAGCCTAAAGTGAAAATGCTCAAGTAATATGCCTACTTGTACTGTGCTTGAAACTATCGGCCCCAAAACAAACTAGGAAGCACATAACCTTCCTACATATTGTGTTATTTTCTATTGTTGCTGTGACATTCAGGGAAAATACATCTCTTGGTTCTTGCTGTAGGGTAGTTCAGTGAGTAGCACTAAAAAGAATGAAAATACATATTTTTTCAGTTTCCAATTGCAATACTCAAATGATGTACATGAGAATTATCAGAAAAGCATTTATTCCCCTTCAAATATTAGAATAATGGAATGTTCTATTGCCTTTTCACGTGAAATAATTAGGAAAGATAAGTTTTTTTTGTTTTTTTTTTTTTTCTTGGAGGCAATCCTGCTTCCTATGGTGTTGCTAAGGAATAAGGAATTTTCCTTCCAACTGATCTTAAAAGAGATACCTAAGATCTATATCGCCTGTTTATGGATTACAGCTAACTTTATAGTCGTGCATAAACTGTACATTTGAGTGCAGTAAGACACGTCCCCTGTCTCACAATAAAAATATTATGGAACATTATATTTCCATATAGTAATGGTACTCTTATTTTACTAGTAGAAAGGTACAGTACTAATTTAATTGACTAACATAAAAGTCTCTCAAGTAAGATCAATACTTTATTTTCTCTACAGTTTTCATAAATGAAGATTTAATTCCACCTGCGTTCCTGAGCCCCCAAAGCAGTGATCAGGCACAGGTCTGCTGACCACCCTCCTCTCTGTGACACAGACACGAAACCTTCTGAGCAACTTCGTAATGTGAGCAGCACATCTCAACATTGCTGCACATCACGACCACCAGGGAAGCTTTTAAAAGGCACCAGTGCCCCAGCTCCTCCTCAGACCAATTAAATCAGAATCTCTAGGGGTGGGTTTGGGGTACTATTATGTTTTTAAAGCTCCCCAGGTGGTTCAAATGTGCCTCCTGTTTCGTCATCCACTGACTTAGGCTCTGAATTTTAGGGGGACTTAAGATCTCAGGTAGACAGGCTCATTGCTTGGTCTCTACCCTGCATTCCCGCTCTGGTTGCTAAGGGCAGAAACTCCCTGCTTAGTGCCCACGCTAGGCAGTTTTTCTTGGTGGTGGTTTTTGTTTTTGTTTTTGTTTTTTAATCCTTCGTACACTGTGGATCTTTATTGCCATTGCTTCAATGCTTTTGAGTGCAGAGCTCCCACCGACATCAGTGGGGGTGCTGCTCCTGGAACGAGTTTGGAATGCACAATTGAGAGCTCCTTGGTGCAGTTGGAGAGGGAATCTTGCCCTAAGCTTTTTACACACACCAGAGTTGAGGTTTCTTTCTTCCTTTGCTTTCTTCATTTTAATTTTGCATCCTCGTGTCTGTGCTTTGTGATTATGAATTTTGAATTTGGAGTTGCTCCTTTACTTTCTCTAAATTTTGCACATATTGTCATTCTTTTTAGGTCTATTGAGATTCACTCTAGGGTAGTTTTTCCTCTGAGTCAGCAGACAGAAAAAGAGAGAAAGAGATAGGCCCAGTTTTACCCCTGGCAGAGCAGATCTAGGCCCACTGAGGTCAATGGTTTAAAACTTACATTCCTCTTCAATGCAATGAGCATACCAAACAAGAGGAATTTTTCAGTTCCTTTTGATAATCAGATGTTATTAATCTGAGCAGGTCTATCAGGATTTAATGACATTGGGCATATGATCATTTTGTAGTGTATGAAGAAAACATTATTTCATGAAGATTTTTAGAAGGAGAGACAGAGACAGTGGCCTGGGAGTTTCTCAAGACTTCCATGGGAGGGGTACCAGTGAAAAGTCCTGAGTGAAAAGCAGCTTGCTTTATGAGATTGACAGTTCTACCTTCTCCTATCGTGAAAGGAAACCTACAAACACTGATACTACTCCATCAGTCAAAGTGGATAAATTGACAGTTGGGGCCCTTCTCCTCAGGAGCACCACCAGAATTCTACCCTGTTGCAATGGATGATATGAAATGATGCATCTAGTCTTATAGTATACAGTTGGATCTTGCAATTATTGAAAGGGAGAGACAGTATCCAGTGCAGCTACACAAATGGCTTTCAGTGTGTTACATTATGATGAAGTCTTTCAATTTTCAATTGTTCTGTAGAGTACTTATGATAGCATTAGGTTATGTAACATGCCACCACTCCAGTTATCTTCCTAGGAAAAAGTCAAAGGAATCTTTTTTCTTTTTTCTTTTTTTTTTGAGATGGAGTCTCACTGTCACCCAGGCTGGAGTGCAGTGGCCAGATCTCAGCTCACTGCAACCTCTGCCTCCCGAGTTCACCCCATTCTCCTGCCTCAGCCTCCCGAGTAGCTGGGACCACAGGCACACACCACCATATGCAGCTAATTTTTTGTATTTTTAGTAAAGACGGGGTTTCACCGTGTTAGCCAGAATGGTCTTGATCTCCTGACCTGATGATCCGCCCGCCTCAGCCTCCCAAAGTGCTGAGATTACAGGCGTGATCCACCGAGCCTGGCTGGAATTTTTTGATAGAGAATATTTTATTTCCATTACTGCCATTTTCTTTGGATAACTATTCTTCAAATCCTCTAATCCAGAAAAACTTAAGATCTATGATAGTTCTCTTTATAGAAAATCCAAATTGATGACTTTCTTTTTATAGAGGAAAATGAATGCTTTCATTGAAAAATCATATTGCCCAGTTGATACTATGCTCTTAACTCTTGCCATAACCACTGATGATGAAGCTCTCATTGGCATGGAATTAACTCCAGTCGTTGGATCCCATGAAACCTGCCAGGAGATCTCACTGTGGTGAATTTTTTTCTTTAGTCAGTTATTTAGGGGATTTTTTTTTTCAAATAAGATATTTTAAGACGAGATCAGGCGTGTTCAGGGTGGTATGGCAGTAGACTCAAATAAGATATTTTAAATATTTGAGGAAGTGGGAAAGGTAGAATTCAGAACTTAGTCAAATACTGATGTCTTTATTGTCTTCAGAGGAAAATCACATATCAACTATATTTAGAATATTCCCTCCAAAAGAAACCTTAGAAAAAGATAATCAGCATTAAAAATTTAATACAAAAGCCTCTATATTTCAATTGTTAATTTTTTCTGGCTGCAACTAAAAGGGAGCGGGTTGTGACCAATTTGAGCTGGTAAATACTAGACTTAGACACAAGGTTGGTCATGAATATTTCTGATAATAAAAGAAAAGTATCCAAATTCTTGATAATTACTGAGGTTTTCCCCTTACTTGCTGTCTTTAGCTTAGTGTTATATGACATAGAGATCTGTGAAAAATCATGGATTTTTGCTATGAATTATTTAGCAAAACAAAGGAAAAAGGAAAAAGACAGACTCATTTCTTTCCTAAGTCTAACATACCACTACTCTCACAGCAAAAATAATCAAGCAATGCCGGAAACTTGAAACGGGAAATTTTCAAATTCACATTTCTATTTGGCCATAAAATTTCCTTGTTGACTCATCAGCCTTCAAAAATGGAAAGGTCATAATAAAAAGCACAGAAAAAGAATCAACTTAAAGGAAATGTGTGGGAAATTTCCCTCCAGGGTTACATTTTTTAAAGGGCTCCAAAATGAGCATAGAAAATGTGGGTGAATATGCTACTGCACATGCACAGTCATTTTGGTGTGAGAGAAACAGCAAGGTAGGTATCTCACGAGGCAGATTGTCTATTCAGTACACAAAGCTTTGCATGAACAAGGTGTAAAAGGTTGTGAATAGGGAGAATCCAGAGCAAGGAGCTCCACTGGGCAGTATCTAAGCCTGCAGCAAACATGCTGAGTTTGGCAGAAGGCTGGGCAGAGATATCTAAGTAAGCAGTGTGTGGTGAAAGTTGTTTTAGAATAAATCAGATGCATTGGTTAGCTGATCAGAGCACAAAAGCAAAAGTGGAGCTGCAAGAGAACCCAGAAACATTTATTCAAACATTGGCTGAATCAGTAGCTTTCTTATAAACATGACCAGTGAGTTTAGAAGACATAGGGTGAAAAGGAGGGGAAGAAGACAAGGAAAGAAATGAATATGAGGGAAGAAACAGATCCAAGTATAGATAGTATATAGTTAAGAATTAAGACTACATGGGTAAAAAGGTGAATGTCTGAGTAACAGAATAAAGAAGTTAACTGGAACAGTCCCTAATTAATGAATTAGTTAAGTGCCCAAATTAAGTCTGCAAGTCATACTCTACCACCCCTCAGGTTACTTACTCGAGGACTCCTCAAACATTTCCACTGGCAAAGAACAGTGAATACATTCCCTGGAGGCTGTAATGGCAGAGCCTGCAGCAATCCTACAAATATGTTGTTTTCTCTCTAAAAAAATGCAAATTGTATATTCTAATCTCCATTTTACCCATGCTTAGCCATACAGGTTTTCCTCAAATCTAGATTGCCTAGCCCAGTGTTCCCCATTAATGGCACAGCTTAGCAAATCCCTCAATACACACTGTAACCCTGAGTACACACAGTCCAGTTTGAAGATAAGGGAAGGAGAAATGGATCTCCAGCTACTAAGGATGAGCCTTGACCTGGACAGAGGACTAAATAAAAGAGGTACCAAGAGCTTGGAGAAACAAAGAGCCTTAGGCTTCTGTGAATATTTCATCACAGTTTCTGGGCCACAGTAGGCATGACATTGATGAATTAAAGCAGATTGGTACCTGAGAAAGAACTGTAAGAGTAGACATAAGCACAGCCATGATGGGAGTGAAATATTAGACTGCAGTTTTGATCCAATGCTTTCTTCCAGTCTCCACTCCTGACGTCGCTCAATATAGTCCACTTGATCTAATCCACTCAATCTATTTACCAAACTCTAGCCTGCATGAGAATCACTTGAAGATCTTATCAAAACAGATTCCTGGGCCCCACCCCAAGGGTTTCCTGCTCAGTGGGACTGGGATGTGCATTTGTAACACATTCCCAGGTGATGCTGATGCTCCTGTCCTGTGGTCCACACTTTAAGAGACACTGATCTAAACCATTTTTTGCTCACTGATCCAGGAAAGGGATGCATAATGGAAATTTGAGAAAAAATCTGAGATTTGAATTTTAAACCCTAGACTTTGCATAGACAATGATTTGGAAATATACTTAAAGAACTGGAAGCAAGTCTTCTTTTCCTGAAGGGAATTGATGAGAGTTTAGATGCTGATGAGGTCCCTGAGAAATGAGCCTAGATTCTGACACCTTCACTATGAGTCTGGGATGGAGATATGGGGGAAATGAGAGCTGATGAGATGTGAAAGTATAAGAAACCTACCCCCAGTCCTCAGGTAGAGCCCTGGGAATGTGGGAAGGTGGGAAAAGCCCAGAGAAGATATGGGTACCTGGTGTGTCTGAGTCAAGAGTTGACAAACTATTCCTTAAAGGACCAGATAGTAAACATTTTAACTTTTGTATGCACATGGACTCTGTCACAAATATTCAGTCCTGTCATCAGCACAAAAGTAGCTACAAGTGATATGTAAATGAATGAATATTACTATCTTCCAATAAAACTTTATTTACATAAACAGACAGCAGGCCCCATTTGGTCTGTGGGTCATAGTTTGCCCATGCCTGGTCTAAGCCAACAGAGCTTCAGATAGCCCATGAGGGCTTCCTACATTCCAGCATGTTCCAGGGAACCCAAAATCACACCATATGCTAGATGGCAGCATGCAAGTTGGAAAGGGCCTTGGACAGCTTCTCTGAGATTCCAGCAACCAGCATGGTGGGAGAAGTAACCAAGCCTTGGCTCTTAAGGGGTCTTGCTGAGGCAGAAGGATGCTAGGCCTCACATTCCCACAGTGTCTTGGGATCAGGTAAGCCCCCAGAGCAGCTACAAATCCAGGCAAAGGAGAGAAGGTGAGGGTGACTCCAAATTGATTCTGTTTCCCCAACTCTTGCAGAATGGAGGCTCAAAATAGGAAAAGAGTTATGACAGCCAGATTTATGTCGTAGTTTTATGTTTGTAAAAATAAGACATTTTCTTTCAAACTTGGTATGCATTTTACACTTGCAACATATCACTAGCCATATTTCAAGTGCTCGATAGTCAAACCTTTAGCTAGTGGTTTCCATATTGAACAGTGCAGATTTAGATACCAAGATTTTCCCTTTTACCCCTTCCCAGAACAATCAGACACCTGTCCCATCACTCCTGCCTTTTCTGACCTTAGAGAGAGTTCAGAGAAGGTTGTGTAGGGAGGGTATAGGGTCCAGCAGCTAGAGGTGTGGAAGGAAAATGAAGGAAGGAAGTCAAAAGCCTCCCTTTAGAGCCAGTGAGGAGACCAGGAGGATAACCAAACTCATGAGATAACTACTTGTAAGGAATGTGAGAAATTCAGGTTCAAGTCAAGGTCTGTGTGTCTGATCATTCTAGGAAAAACTGTACCATGGATTAATTTAAAAGGCTAAATATAGTAACATTTCCCAACCATGTTCACTTTTAATAATTTTTAAGTGAAAGATAAATATAGAATAGTAAATAAATGCTATAAAGATAATTCACAATTTGTCAAGAATAGTAAACAAATAGGATAACTTGATGTTCACACATTCTAAGAGAAATAGCCATAATTTATTTATATACCCTAGTACATGGCTTATAGTTAAATTACTATCTAAGGATAAAAATTGGAGATCGGATGGTTCACCCAGACACTGGTGCCTCAGGCAGGTTCAGAAAAGGAGTGTCCTGTAACAATAGTGCCCTGAGATCCCTGCTGTATGTTGAATGATTTCCCAAGATCTATGTACTTCATCTCTAGTCCAGTGGGTTTGGGAGTTTAAGTAACACTCAGATATGTGATCCATAGAATCATACAAACCAAGCCAAATCTGGAAGCAGAAAGTCTAAAGCGGAGGGAAGAGCCCCATTGAGCAGTCTATGAAATTTAGAGACATGATTGCTAACACTACACTTGTGAACACTACACATTGCATTCCCATGGACTAAAACAGCTAATAAAAATCACTTCCTTGGCCGGGCGTGGTGGCTCACGCCTGTAATTCCAGCACTTTGGGAGGCCAAGGTGGGCGGATCACGAGGTCAGGAGATCAAGACCATCATGACTAACACAGTGAAATCCCGCCTGTGCTAAAAATACAAAAAATTAGCCAGGCGTGGTGGCGGGTGCCTGTAGTCCCAGCTACTCGGGAGGCTGAGGCAGGAGAATGGGGTGAAACGAGGAGGCAGAGCTTGCAGTGAGCTGAGATCTGGCCACTGCACTCCAGCCTGGGGGACAGAGTGAGACTCCGTCTCAAAAAAATAAATAAATAAAATAAAATAAAATAAATAAAAATAACTTCCTTTTAACCTGTACCAAAACAAGGACATGGTCTTAGATTTCTGGATAAATAAAAAATAATGTTTTTCAATTCAGGAGAAAATATGTCATTTAATGTTTTAAGAAATTACATTCATGAGGTGACAATGGATTAATCACGGATTTCCATTTGGGCAACACCTTCCCTGCCTCTCTAGGATCAATATGGTCCTATCAAAAAATACTGCAAGCTATGTATGTCATTTTAAATGTTATAGTAGCAATTCTTATAAAAGTAAAATAAGCAGGTGGAAATAAGTAATATTTCATCTTATCCAATACATCAAAAAATTATTTTGACGTGGAATATAAAACATTAATGAGACTTTTACTTTTTTATATTAAATTTTTGAAATAGTGTCATACTTTACACTTACAGCATGTCATTGGCCACATTTCACATGCTTAATAGCCACATGTGGCCATACTGGACCCCACTACACCAGATATCCTGCGATCACCAGGGAGTAATGAAAAACAAGACCTGCTTTTTGCCAGAAATGGCCAGAGCTCTCTTCCCCTTCAACCAGCACAAAGCTGCTTCACAAACTGTGAGTTCAGTGCAGTCAGCAAATTTCACTGAATGGAGACTCTTAATATCACTGATTTAAACATGTGGCATGTGTGGAGACCCTGATTATTTCTACCCACAAAATAAGAATAACGCTTAGCTGTTAATGACAGCTAAGTGTCAAACAGCAAACACTCAGCATGACACCTCGAGATGATCACATGTGCTTTGTCTTTTTTTTTTTAAGGAAATTGAAATCTTTAAAAGCTTTCTTGAAATTGCATTCTTTTTATTCTTAGATTTGATAAATAGCATATGTGTTGGGAGGTGGCGGGGGGCGGTGGTGCGGGGCGCCAGGGGAGGGAAGATTCGTGTTTTTACAGCTGACATGTCGCTTGGGAAAAAGTCCCAGGGAAAAATCCCAGGGAAAAACAGTTTGGATGGAGGAGAAAGAAAAAAATTTTACTGCAACCCCATCTTGCCTAACTTGCTAGCATCTCCTGCTGCCTGGATATTCTGGCCAAAGTGGTGGGTATCACCTCAGGTCACAAACTGCCAAATAGGAAGATGACACTAACAGAAGTTATTAAAATTTGCCTTGAAAAACAAAATAAAAATATAGATTAGCCAGTGTGTTCAAGGAGCTCTTTTCTTGTACGTAGAGGGAAAGCAGAGGTTACCCTCCTAAGGTAGCAGGCAGCTGAGATTCTAAATGTCCCAGGATTTGGAAGGCATGCCTCTTAGAATCACTCCCATCAACGTATTCACAGCAGAATCAGTGACTTGCCAGGGTTTCTGGGGATTTTAGGAGGGTCAGTGTGTCTTTCTCTTCCACCAAAAGAGAACAAAAGGTGCAGGCCATTTAGGCTATCCTGTCTGGTTTTGGAGCATGCTGATTGATAATCTCGCAAAACATCCCCAAAGGAAGTCAAGCGCATGGGTGTGTCTATACAACCCGAGCCAAAATGGACCAGGCCGAAGATGTTTTGCCACCTGACTGAGTGGTGGGGCTGCCAAATTGGCTCCAGAAGGTACAACCAGCACCAGTGGGCAGAAGCTGCTGGACGCAATTTTCAATTCATTATTTGAAAAGGGCTTTTAGAAATTAAGAGTCCAACAATGGCATGGATTTGGGAAGAAGAGAGCTTCAAATCAATGGATCTGTCCAAGCATTGACTGATTGATCTCTCAGGCAAGCTGCATAGGGAAATTCTATATTTTGAAAGATCCCTTCATTCAGTTGATAACCTGTAAGTGCCCAGCACTGGGGTCAGAGAAATGAAAAGGACATGGTCTCAGGTCTCAAATTACTCTTAGTTCATGATGCCATCCATTGCTGCTGTCTAAAATCGCAGTGTTAAATCTCAAATTGGGTGGGTTCAAAGGAGTGTGGCCCATTCTAAGCCCCACATCCATATAGGCTGCCTGTTCCAATAAGGTAATAAAATCAATCAAAACACTAACGATGATACAAGCCTCAGGTCATGCCAATCTTTCTGCCTGGAATTTTTCTCTCCATCCCCTAAGTTTATTTCTTCCAGTTGCCAGGCAGGGCCCTGCCTTCCCATGGTCCCCTCTTTGACAATGCAAACTGACAATCAAAATCTTTCTCTTCTTGGGAACCCTATTACACAGATAGTTAACACTGTCAAGCTACTGTCATTTCATGCATTTTTATCTTCTCGGTAATATTACAAAGTTCTTTAAATTCAGAGGTAAACATAGTCTGCATTTTCTATATCTAGAACTATGATAATTCTAGGTTTGTTGCAAGAACGATGAAAAAAGTACGTATTAAATGAATGAAAATTCAAGAATATTAAGAATATTGACAAAGTGTTATATTAAAAATAAATGATCCCAACCAAGAAAACCAATTAGAAAACTATATCGTGCTACTTAGGACTCTAGAGTGCATATGGGATAGGCACAGGAGAAGACACAGAAATGCAGAGATTCCTGATAAAGAAATTCAAGTAGTTGTTGAATTACTAAATTAATATTTGAAACTCAATACATGCATAAATTAACTATTAGAAACTACTGGGTTTTGGTTGCATTTATATGCTCAATACAAAATAATTTACAGTATGTCAATTTAAAATAAAAAGTCCCAAATGTGTTCTCTTTCTCTAACAGGTTTTATTGTTGTCAACGTTGGATTTAGGTATATAATTGGCTTAAAGTTCTCTTCATGTTGTTGAAGGATTTCTCTATGGTACTCAAGCATCCCTCAATGACATGGACCAGTCAAGCTACTGCACAAAAGCTAACCAAAGTTTTCTCTCAGGGAAAGCCTCCCTTACTTCCTGCCTCAACTGAGTCACCTTCAGCTGATACATTTCCATCTTCCTCACTTTCTACAAATGCAGTTAACAGTATAGTTTCCATTAAACAAGAAAACTCACAAAAATATTGTGTTTCATTTAATGTGTGTAAGAAGATAACTAAGAATCAACTGCTACTTCATTTTAGCTATTAGAGACCTACTATATGACTTTTCTAGAGGTATTTTAAAGAATTAAGAATTTTTTTAAAAAACATTCTTTTTATTTTAAAACATAATGATTACAGTCAAGTTACTTGTGCTGATGAGAGAGATAAAGAAATGCAGCCAACTAAGACTTTTAAACCTAAGTATAATCAGTACTCCTGTCTGTCTTTCCCATGAAGAATGGCTCAGAGCAAATTTTAAGTACTCTGGTAAACAGAAATAAGGCAGTTCTTTAATTTGTCTTATTTCCATTTTATGGAGGTATTCATGACAATGATATAGAACAAACTTGGAAAAAGAAAACATGAGCAGATTATAAATAATCACACCAAGCAGTCAGGTATCAAATCAATGACAGGCATCCTATCACAGCTGAGAAATAGGAGAAAAAGATAAAGGAATGACCATATTCATGACCAGCCCCACCTGTGAAAATGCAAGCCTCAAGAGGGAAGAAATGTAAATAATAGATCTAGTTTTGTTAGCTTGAATTACTGAGGTTCTGATCACATTACAAACCTTTTTCGCCTCTCCACATCCAGGGAAAGGATCCACATCCTCGCCTTGGATTTCTCTGAGCCCTCCAGGAATGTTTAACAGCCCAGTGGCGCATGTCCTGACTACTCTCCTCACTTGAGAAGAGAAAGTTTAAACTTTTGCTCAATTACCCCTAAGGAATCCCACCTCCTTTAGCTCTTAGTTCTTGTGTCCCACCCACTGTCTAGTTTTTCCTCAGTGAGACAACTGGCAGTGACATTAACAAGCCCCTGCGCCTGAAACCAGGAGACTGGTAGTCAGTGAAGAAACGGACCTTGGTGACCTGAGATCCCCAGTACCTTCACTGTCCTCAGACTCAAGGAGTGAGGGGTTAGAAATCCCTGTGCCCTGGACTTATGTTTTTCTATCACAGCCCACACACCTTCGGCTCAGGCTCCCTTGTTAAATCACTTTAGTTACACACCTCTCTCTGGTTACACACACATACACAGCATGGCTTCTTTGGCTGAGACATCATCATTATCATCATATTTATTGAGGGATTACTGAGTTAAAGCCTTCTTGTCTATAACTTATTTAATCCTCACAACTCTTTCAGATGGATTCTACCACTAACCCCATTTTATGGGTGCCAAAACTGAGGCACATAAAGAATAAACAACTTTCCCAATGTCACACAGCTGGAAAGTGCAGAACCGGAATTCAAATCAAGCAGTCCGATTCTAGAAGCCACCTTCTGTTCTGTGCCCAGTACTACCCGCCATTCCCACCCCTGGCTTCCACATCCCAGTCAGAGAGAGGAAGAAGTTACCACAAAACCCACGGAGACCTGGTGACTTGCCCAAGGTCAAGAAGAGATGGCAAGAAATTAGATCACATGGCATTCATGTGAATTACCCCTATAATAGGCAGCATATGGTGACTTGGTCTGAGCTTTTGGCAGAGGTCTGGCAGAGAATACTCAAAGGACTCTGTCTCTCCAGAATGAGCTCTGTGGAGTTTGGTATACCAAGTCGCAGAGACATCTTCCTCATCCATCCTCCACATTAGCAGTCAGCCCTGCTTCCTTACTAAGCTTTACATTCCCTTTTATAGGAGCCAGCTCTGGCTTTGTCTTGCTGGGTAAGAGCCTGCTCTCATTTTAGCCTGATGTCCCAATGTCTTCTGTGTCTAGCATTTATTTTTCAGATATAAGGATTGCTGAAACCATTCTAGATGAACTTCTGAGAGTCTGGAGTGTGTCTGGAGACCATATTGGATATAATAGCAAGTGGTTTCTACAATATCTACTGGATCAGAGAGTGTATTTTTGGGCTGAAGCTTATGCATTTTCTATGCCATCTTGCAATTAAAATGGAAAGTAATTATCCAGTTCTAAAATGTGGATGAACTAAAAATTATATTATAATGTTTCCCCATAAGGTGAAGGGGTACCAGAACTACCCTGATTCCATTTATTTTTAATGCCCCATCAAAGAGGAGAGGATTTGCCATATTACAAGAAACCATCTAACTCATCTTGAACCTCAGTGAATCCAACGCCTAATTCTATGTGACATGTCTGGTGGTGCCTTATATTTTTGCAAAAATAAAATCCCTCTGATTAAAATTTCACACCTAGCTGAGGACCATGAAACTCTGATTACCTGGTCCAGTCCTAGCCCAGCATTGCCAAAACGTTTACAAACCTCAGTACAACTTGAGGGGAACTTGGCCTAGGCTTCAAGTTAGTGGAATCATTCAAAGCCCAAGGCATTTGCCAGGTGGCTGCTTCCCTGCCCTGTGTCAGCAGCTCTAAATTAGGCACATGCTCTTTAAACCAGCCATGAAAATGATTGGCCAATATAGCCAGAGCCCAAAGGAAATATGATCAGGCTGGCCGTGACTGAGGCTAAGGGCATAAAAGAAGTTCATCATTCCTCTTCTTTGTCATTCTCCATGGGTTTGAGGGGAGAGAGCAAAGTTTATTCTCTGAAAGCAGATGCTACAGTTCCGGTGACATTGAAAGAAACAGAAAAAATTGCAAATGCCCAGATTTGCAAATGTTGGTGTTATGAAATAGAGGCAGGGGCAATCTTTAGGCTAACGATATTATAAAATTGTTTGTAAAGCCTGGGGCTTAAACATCTCTAGTGCCATAACTAGCTACTGTTTTAAAAAGGACATTAGGTTTGCATTTGCATCTTTGAGATAAAGATTTTTATGTCAGCAGTTCAGCCCTCTGGACAGCGTAAAATCATAAGAAATACTGTCTGGGTTTTACCAATTGTCTACGAACTTAGTGTTTGGTTATTGAAGATGGTTTGTGGCCCAGGATCCCATGTGACCTCACCGTCCAAAGGTTAAGGATACGGTCTAAAGTATTATCCATAAGTTTAAACCCTTCTAAAAATTATTGATGTTCTCAACTTATATAACCTTGTCTATGCTACCTACCATGCTATATAAAATAGTGTTTTCTCATGTATATTCTTGAATACTTGCTAGTTTCAAGCATGTTCACTAGTTTTCTAATTAGTATAGTTGGTGAACAAGTTCTGTAATCACTTCTTTTGATTAGATAGATTTCAATCATTTCCAAGCTCAGATTGTGGTGGCAATATGAAAGATGAATTGATATCTGTGAGACATCAGTGAGAATACCCCAAAAACGATGCAGGAAAAATATGGGGAGGGGTTGAACTGAGGGAGTAGCACAAGGTTAGGAGAAGAGGGAGGTAAAAGGGATCTACACTGCAGCCCTAAAATCATTACAGTTTATCTATTAAACCTCAAAGAAGAATCAAAACTTTCTGAGACCTTTTGGAACTATCTAGAGATCCTTAGCAAAAGTCATGAGTGCTGAGAAAGAAGTAATGAGAGAAAGCAAGGGGTGGAATCTAGGACAGAAGCTTGCTAGGGAAAAATCTAGAATTTGGCAGAGTCATTTGAAAGGATATGATTGAAGAAAGCAGCAAATAGAAGGGGTTCATTTAAAAATATTTGGCACATCCTGATCTGAACAAGGATGTAACAAAAGAAGAGGCACATGAAATATAGACAGAGACGTAAATAGTGTGTAGGACTAAGGTCAAAGCTGGGCCAATTTTGGAGAGTAAGCATTAGATGCTACTGCAAGGCACTGACAGGGTCCCTGAGAATTAGGAATGCATTAGACCACCTGACAGATGCATGGAGGTGTGACCCACACAAGCCCCAGAAATGAACAGAAGAAGCAAAAAAAAAAAAAAAAAAAAAAAAAAAAAAAAAAGAGCAACTGATGACTTTAAAATTAGAAAAACTAAATTTGGGCTTATTATGCCCAAGAGGAATATAGCCTGATGCACAATTTATGCAAATTGATAAAGCTGATTACACAAATTAGCCGAGGCTTTGGCTTGTTTTTTCTCTGGTCAATAAGTCCCACCCCCCTCCCTCCTTTTTTCAAACTCAGTCTATCACTATTGGCATTTACAACAAACCATCTTGTTACTTGTGATGGCCAATTACTTGAAAACACTGAATGGAAATAGTTTCTTATTTCAAGCTCTAGGCCTGGACTTGTAGGACGCTGAATGAGCAGGACAGATTAGAATAACTGGCTCTCCTATAATAGTGACACAGTTAATTTAACATAGCCCAAAATCAGCTCTCAGGAGATTTTCCATTCAGATAACCCTCAACAAAACCCCATCTGAGTTTTACTCAACAGAATGCAACACATTATTTGTGAAGTATTATTAATATGCATCTCAGCCAATCCTCAGAGTTATCCTAGGAAGAAGAATCTATGGACATAAAATAAATGTGAGAAACTAAGTTTTGGTAAAATTAGGTAACCTTCCTGATATGGTTTGGCTGTGTCCCTACCCAAATCTCATCTTGAGTTCCCACATGTTGTGAGAGGGGCCCAGTGGGAGGTAACTGAATCATGGGGGTGGGTTTTCCCGTGCTTTTCTCATGATGGTGAATGAGTCTCATGAGATCTAATAGTTCTATAAAGAGGAGTTCCCCTGCACAAGCTCCGTCTCTCTTTGCCTGCTGCCATCCATGTAAGATGTGACTTGGTCCTCTTTGCCTTCCACCATGATTGTAAGCCTTCCCCAGCCACGTGGAACTCTAAGTCCAATTAAACCTCTTTCTTTTGTAAATTGCCCAGTCTCTGGTATGCCTTTATCAGCAGCGTGAAAACAGACTAATACACTTCCCAAGGTCACACAGTCAGTAGGGAATAGAACTAGGACTGAAATCCAAGTCTGCACTCCTCTAACAAAAAGGGATTATCACTTATAATCAGTTATCTTGGCTCAAAAATTGAGTCCAAATAGCTGAATTTTCTGGTTCAAACACTCACCCTAGTGTGTATAGTTTTAGAGAGTGAAAACACACTACATGATGGGCAGGAAGGCTCCCTGCAGGGCCTCTGGTGAGGGTGGTATGCTGCAGTGTTCAGGAGCCTAGGGTTAGAAAGTCCTGCTGCTTAGGTATCTGTATGGATCATGAAAAGAAAGTTAATATCTCTCAATCCCAACTTTCTCATCCATACAATGAGGATACTATTATACGGTACCTTCCTTATGAGTTATGTGAAGGCTAAATGAAAAAAATTAAAGCACATAAAACACAATACCTGGCCCAGAGAAATCAGTCAATAAATCATTAACTATTAGGACATTCTTAGTGACAGAGAGAACCCATGTGTTATTCAACAAACCACTCCTGTAGTCCTAAGTAGCAGCTACTATTGACATACTAACTCATCAAATCCTTATAACCACTCTATATGAGGTAAGTATTATTACCAGGCCCATTTTACAGTGGAGGAAGTGGGACTTTGGGTAAGTCACATGCCTTTGGCCACAAAGCTGGTGCAGGGCAGGCAACGGCCAGCAGCTGGCCCTCACTTCATCAGTTTATGGCAGCGCTGTTGCATTCAATCACCCTGCTACCAACCGAAGCCTCTAACCACAGACTGTTGCTCCTTCTTCCCTGCTTTGCTTAGTTTCCACATGGATTTAAGCAGCTATTAGAAGCCAATCTATCCTCCAGAAAAGTACAGCCCACTATTAATAAAACAGAAGTCATGTGACCAATGATCATGATTCTAACAACAAGCAGAAATGTGGACTCTGACAGCCTTAAAAAGATAAATATTCCCAGATAGAAATCCCTGATCTCACAGTGACTCATTTTATTCTACTTTCTTCTCTTATATTTAGAGCGTTTTCTTTGACGAGGCATACCATTTCCCATGAATGAAAAATGGAGAAAGTAGCAAGGAAAGAGAATCCCATCTAAAACAATAAGAGCTCTGTCTTATTCTTTCCTCTTCAACCTGCCCACATGCCAGCTGTGAGCTTTGATGGCTTAATAGGACCTCCCCATGGCCAAAGGACAAAAGAACTCTCTGTCAGTGTGGTGGGACGAGTATTGCCACCAAGGTGCAGATTTAATTTCTCCAGTTTGGTGACATGTGACTGATGATGAGGTCACCAGGACAAGGAAGCAAGTTGGGAGGAAAAATGAAACACCCTGAGTATTAGCAAGAGATTTAAATAAAAATGTGTTTCCTTTTTAGAGGGTTGTTCCTTATGAAGTATTCTCAAGCCATTTATTAAAGCATTTGTAAAAATCTACCTAGTAAATAGAGATCACTTATTGTTTCTCACTGTCACTGTTCTTAGCAGTAATAATTTGTCCAAAAAAAAATTAGCAAAAATTGGGACATATTTTTAAATAATAGGATACATGAGGAAATACTGCATATGTGAAATACAAAGATGAATCATTGAAAAAAATGTTGCTGTACTACATAGAGAAATGACTCAAAGTGGGAAAGGCAAAAGCCTTGATAAGAATTTATCACCATGCAAAGAGAAGAATTGAAAAGCAAAAGTAGAAACAGAGTCTTCTGGTATACAATTATAGCTTTGGACCTAAAGCAAGATACCAGAATTATATGTTAATATTAACAGGACAATGGCTTTTCCTTCCTTTCAATTATTGTGTGTGAACACTTCTGTAGAACCAGATGACTGCACTTAGAATAACACTGAGATCTGAAGGAGTGCGCTGGGAGAGCAACCAAAAATTCTGAGTGTTAGGTCCTAAATTACTAAGAGACAACATTAATGGAATACTTACCTTACTACTTACAAATATTAACGAGTACTTAACCTAAGCTTGAGTAGATATAGGAAAGAATATAAATTCCAGGTATTACCAAGAGAATAGATACACAAAGGTGAATATCCTTTGTCTCACATTTTTGCTAAAAGTTTCCTAGTCTTTTATTCCCACACACTCTAATATGAAGGGGCCAAATTTAAAATCCTATGAAAGAATTTGTTTCACCAAACTCTAGAGGAAGATGGTAGACAAAGTAAACAGGGGAATTATAACATCTCAAGACTTCTATTGAATTTTCAGAGGTGAATCCTCTGAAGCAAACTACCAGTGTGACATCTAGAAGGGTCTGTTTGTTAATTTTCTCTCTTCATACGCCCCACTGCTCGGCACCTATACTATTCTCAGTGAAGTTGGCCATGACCTCCACATCACTACAACCAATGGGCTGTTTCATTCTCAAATTCCTTGATCACTCAGTAATAGTCAACAGCATGGACTCTTGTTCCCCTGGCATCCATAACACCACACTCTCTTGACTTTCCTCCTACCTGTCTAGATACTTCTCCTTAGTATATTCTCATCCTCTTCTACCCAGCTTTCAATTTCAGAGTTTCTCAAGGCTTGATCCTGGAGCTTCCTGCCTTCTTACTATCAACTCTCTTCCTCAGGGAACTATTGATGTCCATGGCTTCTATTACTTTCTATATACCTATGACTCCCTGATGTACGTCTCTAGCTCAGATGTCTTCCAGTCTTCACTTGGATGTCTCAAAGGCACTTACACTAAGCCAAACTCATGATCCTTCCCCTCATCTTGAACCTTCTCTCATTTTTCTGAACTCAGTCAATAACATGTCCATCTACATAGTTGCAGAGGCCATAAACAAGTCTATTCCTCATTATCCATCAATTTCATTCTTAAAATATTACTAGGGCCTTTCTCTTCTTGATTTCCACTGTGACAACTTTCATCTAAGCTTCTTTCACATTTCACCTGAAATATCTTTCTAATTTATCACTCCATGTCTTCCCTTGAGGCCCTTGCATCCATTCTCCCTTTAACAGTCAGGGATATTCTATGAATATGGAAATTTGATCTGGGAACTCTCTTAAAGGTCTTTAAACTTTCTCATTTTTCTGAGGATTAAAAACTCCCATCTTTAACATGGCCTAAACACAAGGGCCTGCAAAATAGGGCGCAGGTTATCTTTACTGCATCCCTGCAATTTCCTGCTTCAACCACACTTGCCTCTTTTCTGTTCTTCCAAGGGGCCATATTCATATCTGCCTACTTCGGTGCCTTGTACATACCTGGGCCTTTTCTCCTATTCAGACTTCAGAGTTCAATGCCACGTTATATCCTCAATAAATGATTTTCTGACCTCTCAGCCTAAGTCAAGTCTTTTTTTTAGATGGTTATTTAGTCTGTGAACTTTTCCTTCAAAACACTTATCATACGTGTGCTTATCTATCTATCTATCTATCTCATATGCACTTAATGTAGTCAACAAATGGATACTCATCCTAGTGAACATTGGCCCAAAGTTTCCGACCAGGCAACCTGGTAGCAAGAGACATTGTAGGGCATCTGTGATAACTACTCTGGTAGATTAATTGACAGCCAATTAATAACTTCTCTATATTCACACTCTTCACAATGTGACTTTGCAAATCATTGCATCAAGTATTAGAGTTGATTTCCCTACCTTTGAACATGGACTGGGCTTGAGATTTGCTTTGGTGAAAGAATGAATGGGGGAAGAAGTGACAGGGTGCCAATTCCAAGCCTAGGCCTCAAAAGCCTTTGCATGCTTTCACTCATTCTTTGGACCTCTGCTTTTGCCATGTGAACAATACCAGGATTACTTATCAGATAATGAGAGATCCTCTAAAGCAGATCCTAGCCTTCCTAGCTAAGGTTTTCTTAGACTATGAAGCTTCTACTTAACCCACCATCTGACCACAGACCCATGAGCAAGTCCAGACACACTCAGTCAAACCTGGCACAGATTAGTTGAACTGCTCAGCTAAACTATAGACCCATTAGAAACAATAAATGGTTGTTTTAGCCACCGAGTTTTGGGGTGATTTGTTACAGAGTAATAGCTAAAGGATTCAGCTACCAGCTAAAACTTTCTCTATAATATACACTTTATCCAAAGTGTATGTATTTGAAGCCTCAAATTTTTAGCTATCAATAAATACCAGTGCCTTATTTTCCTTTCCCTCTTATCCGGCTGGGTAAATGTATATATATTTTTACAGGACAGTGAATTCATCACCAAATATAGCCCTCTGAAAGGAATATAGGTGAAAGTCACTCTATATTTACAGAGAAATTTTATCAGACAAAAGCATCAACAGAAAAGACATGTTTAGTCTCTATTAATCACACAGCCGGAATTCTGGCTGGCCTGGGGTTCAGCCTTCACTGGTGGGAGGGAATGTGTCAATTCTTCACCTGTATGTCCATTGGTTTTTGGATCTTGAGGGCCACTGAGTGGAGTCTGATTATAAATTTGCTGCCTTATATCTACTGTATCCCCAAATCTACTGAGAGAGAGAGAAATTTCTTGGCAGAAAAGAGACTAGAATATTGATACAGTCATGTGACAATAAAATATATCTGAAGGACAAGTGTCAATGTACCCTTGACCAAATAGTGGGAGGGGGCAGCAGACTCTGAGGGAACTCTCAATTGGTCCCGTCTAAGGGTTAGAGGTGACTCTGGTTTTAAATGCAGACTTTAGTATGCATCAGATTCCATTCTGATGGACTCATCCAGTTACTGGAGTATACCTTGGAGTAAATAGCTCCACGTGTATATATTGAAAGAGATAAACAATAAATTATAAATAGAATAAAAATTTGAGTATGAAAAATAAGACATCAATATTT